>NC_081426.1:91507999-91713655 GCF_949786415.1 Peromyscus eremicus
GTTACATGGACATTTGGAGTTACTCAGCACATGCAGTAAGTTTTAAGAGTGTGGTGATACATTGTGTACCCTAATAAAATTTGCCAGAAGATCAGAGGACAGAACAGAACAGCCACTAGATTAAACATGGAAGCCAGGCAGTGGTGGCACACACCTTTAATCCCAGCATTTAAGATCTCATGCCTTTGCTTGGGAAGCACACATGCCTTTAATCCCAGAAAGTGATGGCCGAGAAAGGTACATAAGATGTGAAGAGACAGGAACTGAGGCCTTTTCAGGCTGAGGAGTTGGTGAGGTAAAAGGTGGTGGCTGTGGCTTGTTCCTTTGTCTCTCTAATATTTCAGCATTTACCCCAATATCTGGTTCTGGGTTTTTATTAAAAGATCTTTAGAAATTGGTGCTATGCTGGGTGGTGGTGGCGCACACCTTTAATCCCAGCACTCGGGAGGCAGAGCCAAGCAGATCTCTCTGAGTTCAAGGCCAGCCGGGTCTACAGAGCGAGATCCAGGACAGGCACCAAAACTACACGGAGAAACCCTGTCTCAGAAAACAAACAAAAAAAGAAAGAAAGAAGGAAAGAAGGAAAGAAAGAGGGAAGGAAAGGAAGGAAGGAAGGAAGGAAGGAAGGAAGGAAGAAAGAAAGAAAGAAAGAAAGAAGTAATTGGTGCTACACAAGAGAACATGTGCTCACTTCTAGGCTGAGCAGCACTGCCTTCTTCTGAAGGAAACAGCTGGAGTCTGCTCCAGCAGTGTCCCTGAAGCTGCCGGGCTTCCATTTTCCCAAGGCCGAGGTGCTTCATCCTGTGGCCTGCCAAGAAATTGCTTTCCTCTGTAAGTCTGAAACTGGGTCAGTTGCTGAGCTTTGAACCAACAAAGCCCAGCTGATACAAAATATATAATCCCGAATTTATAAATGCATGTGAGAACACTGGCATATGTGTACACACACACACACACACACACACACACACAGCACATTAACAGTAAACACATGTAGGAAATAAGATTGCCCAACACTGTTACTTTGTATTATGTTTTGAGACTTTTCTCTCCTCCCCACTTCTTTCCAGTGTTGAGGATCAAACCCAGGGCTTCACACTGGTTAGGCAAATGCTGGACCACTGAGCCACATCCCAACCTGTGTTTCTAAGTTTTCTATTCTTCATAGGAGCTTATATTTTTATTTGGAATAGGATATGTAGAAAATAATGCTTGAGGGAAATTTACCTTAAAATAATATGCCATTGGACTTGGTCTTTTGAGTTGAGTGATTGATGGCAAGCCTGAGGACACAGGACCGCCTGACTCTACCACGGCCAGGCTATGTGGCCTTCTGTAAGTCTCTCAGCCTCTCTGAACCTTGTTTCTTCATCTACGAAATAAAAGGCTGAAATCCCCCATGATATCACCACCCGCAGCCACACCCTAGCTCAAATTCCACCTCTCAACACTTGTCAGATCCGCGCAGGACTGGACATGCTCCAGTTATCCCAGCAGAACTCTCCACTCCGGAAAACAGTCGAGCAAACATGACAGGTGCTGCTTGTTTGCTCCTGAGCAATATTTAACATCACTTCGATGTTTCCCATCTTGCTCTCAAGCCATCTCTGCCGAAAGGAATACATTAAAATCCAGCACTGCTTGACCCCCCCCAAAACAGCAGAGCCAACAGGGAACACTGCCATCCAGAGCAGGGGCTCAGACAGCGATGCTGGGACAGTGCCCTAGCACCAAGGGACAGGAGGGAGAAGGGTCACTCGTGTTTTATTCAACAGGACGTGTGGCTTGGAAACAAAACTTTATCCATAAGAGTGGAAGGTGAAAAGGAGGTTGGGGCTCAGTGACGGAGCACTTACCCAGCATGCATGAGGCTGTGTGGTCAGTCTCCAGCACCTCAGAGAGAGCAGGCACCTGAAGGCATCCAGGGAAAGGACGCCTGCTACTCAACCCTCTCAGCCCAGGAGGCACTGGGGAGGAGGTGTGGTATCCCCCCACACGTGCTGTCTGTTCAGGTAGGGTGCCACTAAGGCTGGGAAAGCTGGTGTGCACCGAAGGGACACAGCAGGCTGTGAGACTAAACAGGCAACGTTTACATCTGTTTATCCGTGATCTCATCAGAGTCCTATCCCAGACACAATCTCCTTCTTTTCTATTCTTGTGTCCACTTCCTCGCTACTTCCTCTGGGAACTGTGGCCTCTCCCCGTCATCCATGTCTGAAGGTTTCCCTTGTGTACAAACTCCCCATGTATCAGAGGGACGTGCCACGTGAAACATCTGAAGAGCCACCTAAGTCATCATCTAAAGAAAACAGAAACTCTCAATCCTGTCAGTCCGTGTTGTGAAAATCCACTACCGTTTACTCTGTTTATCCTGATTTCCAGCAAAGGGGACATGGAAGCAGATGAAGTGGATAATTCACTTCTTACAAAACTCAATCTTTTGAACACAAAGAACTAAAACTTCGAACATACATACAAAAAAAAGATACAACTAAGCACATTGGCAGCCTTGGCAAGCACACCAAGGGGAGTGAAGGGACTCAACTGTGTGGGAGTCAAGTCCAGGCCAAAGAAAACAGGAACACCGGCTGCAAGATGAGATCTGAAGAGACCAAGTGAGTCACCAGTGACGGGGAAACCAGAAAAGAAAAGAACCCGAGAAATAGGCATACCACCAAAAATAAATAAGAATTCATTTTTAAAAATAAGAGAACACGAAAACTGGGAATAGAAGCAAGGACATCTAAAAGGGAAAGTGAAGGGGTCCCTTGCACAGAACTGCGGGCAAGACCTCAGCAGACATGTCATGGAAGGTGAGGCTGTTAAGCAAAGAGAGAGAAACTGAGATATGGCTCCTTGCCCAGTTCAGTGCTAAAGGAGGGAAGATGGAGATATGAGGGGGACTGGGAACTTCTCCAAAGAATGCCTCAGAAGGGTTTGTCCACGAGAGAGTAAATCATTATTCCTAGTCCAATCGAGTGTGCACTGTCCTTCTGGTGCTTAAGACTTTTATCCCTGAGCAGGAACAAGTTTTCTAATATGAAGTAGGGAAACAGGAGGCGTCACAGGAAAAATCGAGGTCCCTCATATTTTAAACAAAGCAGCTGATGGTGACTTTAGTGGTCCTGCGGGTGACACACAACTTTTTCCCGAGGAGGGAGGCAACTTTGTGGTGAGGCTCTGATCACAGGCTGTGTGGTAGTCACGCCCACCAGCTAGTCTCCCCAGAGATACCGCCTCTCCAGTTGCTTCAGGCTGCAAATGTCATTTTAATTCAGTGCTCTACTTCCAAATCTTCTGCCATGGTTAGTAAAAAGTGCAAGCCCATTTAATAAATCAATAAAGCTCACCCAAACCCCTTTGAGCTGGGTGTTACACTGTGTTGACTGTTAGACTGTGCTGTTGTTTTAAAATGACCACTTATATTCTTACGCCAGTGGGGATTTCTGGGAGTGGGTCTTTCTGATAAACTCTGGCGACAATAGTTCCCTTGAAGTGTTGAGAGGAAGTTGTTCTGACCTGATTACTTCCTGTGAACAGAGACCTTTTCCTGACAAAGCAGCTTCATAGTTACAGACACAAGCCCAAGATATCCCCCTTCTTTCCAAACCAAAAAAAAAAAAAAAAAAAAAAAATTGTGAGTGGTTGAGGAGGAGGAGAGGTCATGGCACAACTTCCCCCATTTCAAGAGACAGAACCTTTAAACTTGCTTCCTGGGGAGCTTGAAAAGGAAGAGAAAAGGCCAGGAACAGGAAGCAGGCAAACAGAGGAGGACCATGATTCTGAATGTTGGGTTGCTCTTTTATTTTATTTGTGATATTTTATTTGTATTAAAATGTTATTTGTATGTTAATAAATAAAGTTGCCCGGGGGTCAGAGCTATTAGCAAGCCATAGGAAAGCAGGGCAGTGGTGGCGTACACTTGTAATCTCAGCACTTGGTAGGCAGAGCTGGGTAAGTCTCTGTGTGTTCAGGGATACAGCCATTATTGGACACACATGCCTTTAATCTCAATACCAAGCAAGGAAAACCTGGAGGCCTATACAGACAGGCCGTGACGAGGCGGTCATGTGGTTGGGTTTACAACCAATGAGAAGGCAGAACAGGAACTCTATATAAAGACATTAACACAGGGGTAGTGAGTTCGGAGAGGTAGGACCACTGCAGGAGGAAGGGTAAGGTTTTAGCTCTTAGCTCTGACCTCTTGGCTTTCTTCTTTGCATTGGTTCTGTGTTTCTTATTTAATAAGAAGGTTGGTTACATCTACACTTCATTGTTTTTATAGCTCCATCATGAAAAAGACACTGGTCAGTAAGGGAACCAGAAAGTGTTACCAGGCCCATGCATGCATGTATGCACTCTAATACAGACAAGAGTTCATGATGTGCAGGAATTCATTTTCCTAAACACTTTTCTCTTTTCTTCTGCTGTGCTGAAGATGGAACGGGGTAGGGCGGAGGGAAAGGAGGGAGGGTGTGTGTGTGCGTGTGTGTGTGTGTGTGTGTGTGTGTGTGTGTGTGTGTGTGTGTGTGTGGTGTGTTTGGGGGGGGCGCTGGAGCATGCAGGGTTGGCAGCCTACCACTGAGCTGAACAGGCGCCCACTTGGACACTTCACAGGAAAGGGAGGTACCAGGTAAAAGGGCCAAGACCAAGGCGAGGGACTTTCTCCTTCCCGTCAGTCCCTCCTTTCCCCTGTCCTTGGTGTAGAAGGGCCCTCTGGTGAGAACACAGAGGACGCTTCACTAGGGGGTGGGAGAGGGTAGTAGACACGCTTCCTCCTATTTTCCATGGTGATTGAGGCCTGTCCTAGTCAGGGTTTCTATTGCTGTGATGAAGCACATGACCAAAAGCAAGCTGGGGAGAAAAGGGTTCACTTGGCTTACACTTCTACATCATAGTCCATCACTGAAGGAAGTCAGGGCAGGAACTCAAACAGGGCAGGAACCTGGAGGCAGGAGCTGATGCAGAGGCCATGGAAGGTGCTGCCTACTAACTTGCTCCCCGTGATTGTTCAGCCTGCTTTCTCATAGAACCCAGGACCACCAGCCCAGGGATGGCTCCACCCACCATGGGCTGGGCCCTCCCCCATCAATCAATCATCAATTAAGAAAATGCCTTACAGGCTTGCCTACAGCCTAATCTTATGGAGCATTTTCTAAATTGAGGTTCCTTTCTCTCAGATGACCTTAGCTTGTGTCAAATTGACATAAAACTACCCAGCACAAGGCTGAGATCTCAATGAATTACTAAAATAGCATCTCAAATTGCACGGCGCAGGACTCTACCCCAGCCAAGTGCAAACCAGGTCCATGGCTGCGTTTTCTGTGGTGGGCACGCAACCTGAGACAGGAGGACTGTGGGAAGTCATCAGGGCAGCAGGGGCGATAGGGTGCTGAAGAGCATAGAGAGGGGAGACAGGTCAGCACTTCAGAGGTTCATCTGGCCTCCATTCTGGTCAGGAACAGTGAGAATCTCAACAAATTCAAGGAGAATAAGCACCAATTTCACATTTCAAAGAATGTAGTTCCATGTTAGATATCCATTAGAGTGTATCTGTAATTCTTCCAGTGGGCAAAGCGCTATAACAGAATGGCGACGTGATGTCAGGGGTCAGTGCAAAGTGGAAAATGCAGGGTTTTTAATCAGAATTAAGTTTCTTAATTTTTTTTTTTTTACATTTCTTTATCTTTCTCGTGTGGGGTGTGTATAGGCATGCTCACACCATCGCACACTTACAGATCAGAAGACAAGTGGCTGGTGTCAGAGCTCACCTTCTACCTTTCCATAGAAAGTGCCTTTATTTTGCTGGGCCATCTCACCAGCCCCTAGGACTATTCAGAATTTCAAGATGTCAACAACAAGACATTAACCAAGCCAGGGGCCTTTCTGAGCTTCAGTCCTCTGATACTGCACAATGACAGGCCTGCAACGTGAAGTCACACGTTGGTCACTGACAGCCCATGTAAGTGAGGGCAGGTCCATCGAGTGACGTGGCAGCTGTTGAAGTTTTGAATATGGATGCTCTGAGACATCCACACAGTGGTGCCGAGCACGCTGTCTGAGCTACAATTCCAGCCTCCCAATTTTAATTATGAACAAAAGCTATGTTATCTAGGAAGATGAAAACCTTGAGCCCCCCAGCACAAGTTTTGCTGTCACAGTGACACTTGTGCTGTTTAAACTAGTCTCTCATATAATACACAGAAGTTGATTTCATTTTGAACGTTTCACAGATGATTTGAAAAAGCAGATCCTATAGGATCAAAACCTGAGTGACATAGTAACACACACCCATAACAGCCCTGGAGTGACTGAGGCAGGAGGATTATGAGTTGAAGGCCATCCTGTTTGCTTTTTTTTTTTTTTTCCCTGATACAGAGTCTTAGTATATAGTTCTGGCTGTCCTGGAACTCACTGTGTAGACTAGGCTGGCTTCAAACTCACAGAGATCTGCCTGCCTCTGCCTCCTGAGTGCTGGGATTACTTTTTTTTCATCTTTGAGAACAGCCAGCTCACACAATGAGATGGCTGTAGGGACGGAGATTTGCATGCAGAGACACAAGGCAGGAAGACGCTGCAGATCCAGACACAGTAAAATGCAAATATTGGCCTCATACTAACTCCTTAAAGACAGCTACAAAGGAGAAGTATTTATTTTCAGGATGCTACTATTTTAGATATGCTGCCACTCAAAATCAAGTGTTACCCGTTACTAATCCAAAACTCATTATGAAGGAAGCTAATTCAAACTCAGAAGCGGGTTGTGTACAGTACTGCTTCATAAAAGCAGTTGGGACGCTTCCCTAAAGGTGGAAAGAGAAGCCTTCTCCACTTAGAGTCACTTAGAGCTTAGACTGTGAGCTTATCTGACTGGGACTCTAGAGATATTCCTCAGAGACATGGCAGCAGACATATACTTATTGGGAGGGTATACAAGAAAGGTGGTCTGAGGAGCAGACTCTGTCAAAAACAAAACAAAAAACAAAACACTCGTTTTGCTCAGTTGGTTCCACAGCAACAGAATTTTTGTTTGTGTCTTTATTTTTCAGACTGTAATTGGAATATATTCTGCCCTCGCCTCAACCTTCCTGTCTCCAAACCCTCCCACACAGCTCTCCCTAATCTCCTTCATATTTGTGGCATTTTTCATTATTATTGCATGTATATAGGTGTTTGTATGTACATATACATTCCTAAATATAATGTGTCGAATCCTTATAATGCTACTTACATGAGTGTTTTTAGGGCTGTTCCTCTGGCGCTGGACAGTCAGTTGGTGTGCTCTTCCCTGGAGAGGGCACCCCCTCCTGCTCCCAGCTTTACTCAGTGGCCTGCAGTCCTTTGTGTAGGGCTGAGGCCTCATGGGTTTCCCCTTGTCTGGTCTGTCATGTTCATTGGTTTCATCCTTGTTTAGCTCACATCCGGGTGGTCATATTGGTGAGCTACACTTTACGAATATCACTTCTGATGTCACTGTAGACATAACCTCACAGCAAACTCCCTGATCTCTGGCTGTTAGACTCTTTCTGGCCCCTCTTCTGAAATGTTCCTGGAGCCTTGTGTATTTTATGGATGTGTCCATTAGGGCTGGGTTTCCTCGACTCTGAATTTTGATTGGTTGTGGTTTTCTGTTGTTGTCTCCATTTGTTCCAAAGAGAAGGTTTCTCAATGAAAAGTGAAGACAACACTTATCTGTGGGTATAAAGGAAAATATTTATAGGTTGTTGTTAAGGATTATACTGGGTTAGTAAATTAGTGGTTGTAGATTCTCCTCCAATAACCAAGACTTTGCTATCATTCAGCAGTTAACTAGATTTCCAGTTCTACGCACCGTTTTCCTTTTGTTGAGTGGGTCTTAAGTCCAGTTAGAGAGTCATTGGTTACTGCCAAGGTGTGTGTGCCACTACTTTACCCAAAGGGTTATAGTGCCGTACTGGTCATTGGTGTGGTTCATAGGCATCATAACTGGGTAGGACTGTTGGTTGCTCCCTCCTTTGGAAGCTTGTGCAGCATCTCCTTGTCCTATGAAAGCTAGTCCTCAGGGAGGGGGCATTCCTTCCACCTTTGGGGGATAACTAAAAGCAAAAACAATAGGATGTATGTTCTGGGAGTCTCTTGGCCCTGACCAACAACTCAAAAGAGGGCTTCTCGTATATGGTAGTTTTTGTTGTTGTTGCTGTTTGTTTGTTTGCTTAATGGTCTTTGGCTCTTGAAGGGACCACCATCAGCCAAGATTAAAAAGTTCATTAAAACTATACATATGCATTTATACCATGATTCTGTGCATTATACTTTTTAAAAGGTAAATAGTTAATAGTGTGATTCCTGTGGCTTTTTCAGCCATCCATATTGTTATTTTAGCCCCCTCCTCCTGTATTTGCCTCCTTCTCCCTTCCCTAAGAAGCACCCCCTTCCCATTTCCCTATCCTGCTATTCCCCTATCCCCTCCTCCCACCTTCCTCTCTATTTACCCTCCTCTTCCTTCTCTAAGGAGCCCCACCTTTTCCCATTTCCACTTGTATCCTGCTAATCTCCTCTCTTGCTCCCAAACACCTATCCTGGCAACAGTCCTATTTTACTTTCCTGGTTTCTGGAGTTTCTACAGGCCATGTACTCACATCTGGCAATTCGGAGCAAGGGCCTCTAATAAGAGAGAATATGCAACATTTGTCTTTCTGGGCCTGGGTTATCTCATGCATTATGATCTTTTCTAGTTCCATCCATTTATCTGCAAACTTCATGATTTCATTTTTTTTTAACCACTGAGTAGTATTCCATTCTGTATATGCCCCATATTTCCATTATTCACGTGTCAGTTGTAGGACATTTAGGTTCTTTCCTTTTCCTAGCTATTGTGAACAGGGCAGCAATAAACATGACTGAGCAAGTATCTGTTACATATGACCTCTCAAGTCCTTTGGACATATGCCAAGGAGTGGTATAGCTGAGTCACATGTAGATTTATTTTTAGCTTTTTAAGAATTCACCACACTAATTTCCACAGGGGCACATCAGTTTGCTACCCCAACAACTGTGAATGAGGTTTCCCTTTTCCCAGCATTCCTTTCAGCTCTGTCCTCTGTTGTTTCATTGATCTTCGCCATTCTGAGTGGGGTGAGATGAAATCACAAAAGTGTTTTGATTTGTATTTCCCTAATTTCTAGGGACAGTGAACATTTTTCTGAGATATGTCTTAGCCATTTTTTTTTCTTCTTTTGAGAATTCTCTAATCAGGTTCCAGGCCCATTTTTCAAATGAGTCATTTGTGCCTTTTTTGTCTGTTTTTTGTTTGTATTTTGAGTTCTTTGTGTATTCTAGATATTAACCCTCTGTCAGATGTACAGATGGCAAAAATTCTCTCCCTTCCTGTGGACTTCCTCTTCACCCAATTGAGTTTCTTTAGCTGTGCAGAATCTTTTTTTTTTTTTCTATTTTCTAAAGTCCCACTTGTCAATTGTTGTTCTTAATTCTTGGGCAAATGGAGTCCTATTTAGGAAGTTCTCTCCTGCATCTTTATCTTCTAGGGCACTGCTTATATTTTCTTCTGGAAGTTTCAGGGTTTCACATTTCATGTTTAGTTCTTTGACCCATTTGGAGTTAGTTTTTATACAAGGAAATAGATGCTGGTCTAATTTCATTCTTCTGCATGTGGACACACACTTTTCCCAGCGCCATTCATTGAAAATGTTTTCTTTTTTATAACATATGTTTTGGTGTCTTTGTAAAATATTAAGTGGCTGAGTTGTGTGTACACACGTTTGGGTCTTTGATTTTGTTCCATTGGTCTACACATCTGTTTTTCTGTCAACAATATATTGTTTTTATTACTATGGTTCTGTAATATATCTAAGAATTAGAATATAGTCCCCACCCCACCCCCACACACACTGTTGCTCTTTTTCTCAGAGTTGTTTTGGCTATCCAGGGTCTTTGCAATAGAATTTTTAATGTTGATCTAGATTACGGCCATCTGAAACAAAAGCCACCTTTCCCAAACCATTATCTTCCTATCCTGTGGTGAGATGTTGACAAGAAGAATGTAGGCATTTTTGGAAGTAGTCACAAGGGGGCAAGACATATATTTCTCTGTCTATATCTTCTTAATGGTAACTGGCCTGCAAATGTAATGGCTGGAACTGACTCAGCTATTCCATACAAGAAGTGGACATTTAAATAGAGGCCACAGCAGAAGCCTGGGTCTCTTATTTTATAGAGTGCTATATAAATCAGTTCTGAAGATCTAGACTTGACCATTTGAAATACAGCTAATCCAAACTGAGCTGTACAAATATATGTGATAACATACACATCAAGCCGAAAGAAATGTCCATGTATCCATTACTATTCTCACAACTATGACAAAACACATAACAAAGCAACTTAAGGCAGGAAGTTTCTCTGGGCTCACAGTTTATGTATATTATGGGCTGGTGTTGTAAGGCAATGATAGAATGCTAACCTAGTATGCACAAGGCCCTAGGTTCAGTACACACACACACACACACACACACACACACACACGCTTGGAGAAAACTTGAAAAAATGAATTTGGTTGACATGCCTATGACTATGAGATAGCCAAAATCATACTCACTTGAAAAGATTGATCTGGAACTAGAAATTATAAGTTGGAACTGGAGAGAAATTTGGGAATCTCATAAATAGGTTATAGGGTGTTGTCTTAGTCACTGTTCTATTGTTGTGAAGAGACACCATGACCAAGGTAGCTCATATAAAATAAAGCATTTATCTGGGGGCATGTTTACAGTTTTAGAGGATTAGTCCATTATCATCATGGTGGGAAGCAGTCAGGTATGGTGCTGGAGCAGTAGCTGAGAGCTTTACATCCTGATCCACACACAACATGCAAAGAGAGAAAGACAGAGACTAAGCCTAGCATGAGCTTTTGAAACCTCAAAGCCCATCCCAATGTCACACCTCTTCCAACATGACACAAGTCTATTGGTGAAATTATTAAGGCCACTCCACGTAGTTAAAAGGGAGGTTTATTTAGTGGCGTAACTTACAAATGAAGGGATAGGTAGGTTACAGGGTCTAGTAAACGCGTGGCACAGTCCAGCGGTGTTCTCTGGAAAACTCTGCTCGGTCTACCTCCAGCATCCAGGGTTCAGGAAGCAAGAGAGATGGCGCATCCGGATCTTGGGTCTTCAGGGTCCTTTCTTGGCCCCGCCTTGTAGGTGTGACAGTTACCAAAGCCTCAATGGGGGTTGGAACTTCCAGATCAAGGTTGGAATGGCTACCCACTACATAAGTCTTCCAACAAGGACGCACCTCCCAATCCTTCACCAACTAGAGACTAAGCATGTATGAATGACATTCTCACTTAAACCCCACAAATGGGAATGAAATCATATCTCTAAAATTGCAGAAGGAACAAAGCATGAAGGTGAGACCCTCGGAGGTAAATTAAGAGGGGAGAGCATCCAGAAGACAAATTCCTGTTAGGATCACATCCGTATTGCAAATCCTAACTGAATTGCAAGAAACCGGGTAAAATGAACACCTTGGGTGTCTTTATCTAACCAAGCATTGAGATTTGAGAATATCATTTCCCTTAAATTCCCTAGTGTAGAGGTGAACATGAGGTTATTATGTCCCCTTGGCAGCAGGGAGACCTTGACCATGCTTCTAATTACCTTCCTCTTTTAAACAACTGAGGTGTGGGTACAGGAGATGGAGGAAGGACTCTGGAGTGCTCAGGGAGGCTTTGGCTGCATGCCAATACGCAGAACACGTTGGTTGTGCTATTAGTGATCCAGCAGCTACTCATGGTTCAACCCAAACTAAGGTTTGGGTTTTTTTTTTTTTTTTTTTTTTTTGAGCCTCTTAAATCCTCACCAGCTCAGAGGCTCCTGGGTCCTGTCTTCTTCCCAGCAGGGA
This sequence comes from Peromyscus eremicus, assembly GCF_949786415.1. Classification (NCBI taxonomy): domain Eukaryota; kingdom Metazoa; phylum Chordata; class Mammalia; order Rodentia; family Cricetidae; genus Peromyscus; species Peromyscus eremicus. The sequence goes on from NC_081426.1 coordinate 91,519,901, forward strand.
GTAAACAGCAACTCCAACATCCTCTGTGTGACTTTTTCCAATCTTAGCTCTTACCACTCAGACTAAACATTCACAAATGCGTCATTGGGAGATCCTTGCTCTTCCCATCTGCTCATAACTACTACCCCTGAGCATCCGCTGCTGAGTCCCAGGGAGTCACTCAGTTCTCAAGAGCCCTTGTCTATCACCATCCCAAAGCTGTCAAGTTAGCTTGCAATGTTTTTCTTTCTATTTTATTTAATTTTATGTGCACATTTGTCTGTGTGAGGGTGTCAGATCCCCTGGAGTTACAGACAGTTGTACGCTGCTATGTGGGTGCTAGAAATTGAACCTGGGTCTTCTGGAAGAGGACCCAGTGCTCTTAACCACTGAGCCATTTCTTCAGCCCCCACATTAAAATGCGCACCTCTGTGTGTGTGTGTGTGTGTGTTGGTGTTTTGTCTGCATATGTCTGTACATCACATGCATAATTACAGACAGTTATGAGCCACCATGTGGGTGTTGGGAATTGAACTTGGGTCCTCTGGAAGAGTAGTCAGTGCTCTTAACCATTGAGCCATCTCTTCAGCCCCTACATTTTTCAAATGCTGGCAAAAGATGTGACTCTTGGGCCAGGAAAGAAGGACTCTATCACTCACAGGAGAGCAGGCTCCATGTTCCTGCCATTTGTGTCCCCACAGGTCTGGTGAGTGTGGTCTACAGCAGCCAAACAGAATTGTGTACCTGTAGTGGGTCCACACGCCCTCTGGGAGACTCTGAGCACAGCAAATGAAAGCCACACAGAGCGACTGCCAGACCTGCAAACCTTTGTCTTGAGAGGAAACTTATCTTTGTGAAAGGGAGCAAACAAATCTGCCCTCTGCTCTAGCGACAGACACTCTCCTCTTCCAAGGTTGTTCTCTATACAAACAGCCATGAAAAGAGAATCCCCAGGGCAGAGTCATTCTCCCCTGAGCTGTGCGGCAATGTGAACTCCACAGAGAACTGTCTCCCAGGAAGTAGGCTCAGGCGATCTTTCCTTTTCCCTCTCTGAAACTCTTTTTATTCCTTATTTTACACACCTTGTTCCTTTTTGAGATATAATTTACTCCACTCACATTATTTTTTTAATAAATTAATATTGCTTAGTGACAGATTTCTACTTTTAAACCCATAAACCTAGAATGCTGGCTCAAACTGTCCTAACAACAGAGTACTGCACAGGAGAGGGAAACCTGTTTCATGGACAAGAAGAAACAAAAAATTAAGAAATTAACATTACTTCATTCTGCCTGCATCATGTGATCATTAAAGAGTAGAAAACACAAGCTGGGCGGTGGTGGTGCACGCCTTTAATCCCAGCACTCGGGAGGCAGAGGCAGGCGGATCTCTGTGAGTTCGAGGCCAGCCTGGGCTACCAAGTGAGTTCCAGGAGAGGTGCAAAGCTACACAGAGAAACCCTGTCATGAAAAACCAAAAAAAAAAAAAAAGAGTAGAAAACACGAATCTTTATGAAATATACTTTTCAAAAATATCAATGTGATCATTATTTCCCTAAATAGTGCCACCACGGTTAAAGGAATCGCCATGTTCAAACCTCCCCAAGTAAGGAACTCATTCTGAGAGTATAATTTGAATCCCAGCATCGCAAGGGAGAGGAATTTAAGACCAGCCTGAACTATGTAATAAGATCCTGGTAAGGAAGAAAGAGAAACAAGAAGGAGAAAAGGAAGAGAGGGGGGAGGGGGAAGAGAGGGTGAGGGAGGGGAGGCAGGGAGGAGGGAGTGGGAGGAAGGGAAGCAGGGAGGGAGAGAGGGGGAGGAAGGGAAAGAGGGGAAGAGTTATAACGAAACTCTTCCCCTTCTTAAGCATCTACATCTAAATCCTCAATTTGATTTCCAGCTCACATCTAGAATCTTACCTCCTCCCTACCCTACAGCCACTGATTCAATTGGGCCTTTTATCATTTCACTCCTATACCAATGCCACATTGTCCTTTGTGGGCTCTTTCCCTTCAGTCTCCTAACATTCCTGTTATAATTCCCTTTCTTACCAAACAAGTATGATTATACCCTTCCCTTTGTCTCCGATTTCCCACTAGCTGCTCTATGAAGTCAACCTCTTCTGTCTGCGTACAGTCCCCTTCCTGATGTAAGTCTGTTCCAATTTCATTTCCCTTCCACTTCCCACCACAACCCTAAACTCAAACCACAGGGAACCTCTCACATATCTTTCCAAATCTCCATGCCTCTGCACATTTTGTTCTTTTCGCCTGAAATGCCCTTTCTTCCTTTCTGTACACAGCAAATTCCCATCTGTTTTCAGGCCTTTTCTCTTTCTTTTTCTTTTTTTTTGTTTTCCAAGACAGGGTTTCTCTGGAACTCACTTTGTAGACCAGGCTGGCCTCGAACTCACAGAGATCTGCCTGCCTCTGCCTCCTGAGTGCTAGGATTAAAGGTGTGTGCCACCACCGCCCGGCTTCAGGCCTTTTCAAAGTCCAGCCACCCCTCTTGTTATAGTATACTTTTATTTCTGGATAGGCTTGTGTGTGTATCATAATGGGTCTTTCTATCCTGAGCGTCAAAACAGAAACATCCTAAATATGGCCAAATAAATGCTGATTAGCTTAATAAGTGAATTTCCTATACCAAGTCAAGTATCAATGAATCCCTTACCCTGAAACCAAATCTCGGACAAGTAAATGATGATATTTATACATTTTTATACTCTCTATTGTATCACTTTAATCTTTGTATCTTTCATTCCTGGAATACTTCCATTTTGGTCATTTAAACACAACTCATAATAAGGAGCTGAGAAGACGGCTCGGTAAATAAGGTGCTTTCTCCACCAACATGAAGACCTGAGTTTGGATCCCTGAAATATGACATGGGACCACAGAGATGGCTCCACTCATAACAGTGCCTGCCACCAAGCCTGATGACCTGGGTCCTGTCCCTGGGACCTACATGGTGGGAGGAGAGAACCTGCTGTGGGAAGTTCTGTATGGCAAATGTGTTGCTAATTAGTCGATAAATAAAACACTGATTGGCCATTGGCTAGGCAGGAAGTGTAGGCAGGACAAGGAGGAGAATAAAGCTGGGAAGTGGAAGGCTGAGTCAGAGAGACACTGCCAGCCGCCACCATGACAAGCCGCATGTGAAGATCCTGGTAAGCCACGAGCCATGTGGCAAGGTATAGATTTATGGAAATGAATTAATTTAAGCTGTAAGAACAGTTAGCAAGAAGCCTGCCATGGCCATACAGTTTGTAACCAATATAAGTCTCTGTGTTTACTTGGTCAGGTCTGAGTGGCTGTGGGACTGGCAGGTGAGAGAGATTTGCCCTGACTGTGGGCCAGGCAGGAAAACTCTAGCTACAAGAACCTATTCTTGTAAGTTGTCCCTTGCTCTCTCTCTCCCTCTCTCTCTCTCTCTCTCTCTCTCTCTCTATATATATATATATATATATATATATATATATATATATATATATACATATCCCTCTACCCCCGCACCCTGAAAAATCTTTGGCTGGCCTAGCCAAATCCATGGGCTTTGGATCCAGTGAGAGACTCTGTCTCAAAAAATGAAAGTAGAAAATGATTGAGGAAAAGATAGCTGACATAAACCTTGGGTCTCCACGTGCACATACTTCATACGTGCACACACACACACACACAGATAAACTAAAATAAATGTGCATAACGAACTATCATATGGGAAGGGAAGCACGTTTAAATTTTATCCCATGTTAAGAGTGTCAGAAACTGATCAAGAACAACAGCGAAACTATTAACTAAATTAAGCTTGAAGAGCATCTATGAATTAACCTTGCCTATTTCATGGTCATAAGAAATTAAGATTCTGACTGTTTAACTAGGATATGAATGCATTGACATCACCCTTTACTACATCCAGAACACTTAATACTATAAAGATGTGGGGAGAGTTTTTGTTTGGGGGTTTGTTTTTGTTTTTTGTTGTTGTTGTTTTTGTTTTGGTGCAAGTTCCAACACTGAGTGGAACTATGGCAAACTAAATGATGTTAACTTGAAGATTCCAAAAGGTTATTCCAGCCATTAAGCTTGGCTTCTGTGTAAAGTGTAGATTCCAGTGATTTGAGCCGCATCTTGTTATGGTCCAGTGCATTTTATTGGTCATTTTATCAAACCAAAATACCTCCTGTGCTGTGACAGCTCAGTGAGGAACGAGGGTCAAGAGACAACTGGTAACGAAGGACAAAAAGGAGCAAGAACGTGCGTTACTGTCACCCTTGTTAACAAAGAAGGACGAGAGAGAGAGAGAGAGAGAGAGAGAGAGAGAGAGAGAGAGAGAGAGAGAGACCCTTGTTAGGGAAAGACAAAATAGAGCAAGAACATGCATTACTGTTACCCTTGTTAACAAAGAAGGACAAAAGAGAGAGCAAAAACATGTGTTACTGTTACCCTTGTTTTTACTTTGGTTTGTTCATTTAAATTTTTTCTTTTTTGCTTGTTTGTTCGTTTTTTTGAGACCATTTCTCTGTGTAGCCCTGGCTATCCTGGAACTTGCTCTGTAGACCAGGCTGGCCTTGAACTCACAGAGAGCAACCTGCCATTACGTCCCGAGTGCTGGGATTAGAGGCATGTGCCACCATGCCCAGCTATTTAAATTTCTTCCTAACTGATAAAAACATTTTTAAAACTCATAAGTGCTCATGAGGTATAGCATACCTCTCTCCTCAAACATTTCTCACCTCTTTATGGTGAGAACATCCAAATTCTTCTTCTGGACTTTTGAAATATGCAGAACACAATATTGGTATCTATAGTCACAATGCAATCATACACCAGAACATTGTACTCCTAACGATAACATGTCCACTGCCCGACCATTCGGTCTCTTCTTCCCTAGTCTCCCCAGCCTCTGATAATGGCTACTCTATTCTTAATTTCTGCAGAGATCAACTTTGTGTAGTGTACACATGAGCGAGATCACTCTGTATCTATCTTTCTATGTATGGCTTACTTTCCTTTTAATGTAATGATCTCTTGTTTATCCATCTTTCACAAATGAGGAAAACTGTATTTTTTATATTAAATGCAACATTACATTATCCACAAATGAACGAAATTACAGGAAATCTGCATCATTTACATTAGCTACCCTAGTAAACCTAAGTTCCTTCTGGATGGATGGGCTTTTACTCAGCCTCCTTCCTTTTGAGCTAACATGTTCTGAATAGACCTTTGTGGGATGGTAACTAGTGCGATGCTTTGTCTTCCCTTTACAAAGTGCTAGACGATTAATAAATTCAACTTACCTTTTACAGGCTATGGTCAAATGTAACACCTGAAAACCTAAAAGAATGAAAAGGCTTACTTTTGCTCTTATGCAGTATTTATCAAAAATAAATACAAAGCAACTCCTAGACAATCTTGGGGCAGAAAAACCTGCAGAGTAACCACTGATTCCATCACTGAGGTGAGAACAGGCTTACTTCTGTCAACTGAAAAGATAATCCGTGAAACAGACGCTAGAGAAAGGAGAGGTGTTTTTGTTTCACAGAGCACAGAATGATGATCGAAAAGAACTGGATGCTGAGCAAAGCAAAAAATTATGTTTATTTATTCATGGAGCCCTTTCAAGTCTAAAAGGAGAAAAGAGTAAGCAAAAAAATAACTTGGAGAGTATCTGCTAAAGTCTCAAAACTCTTTAAAACTTGAAAAGAATGAGGAAAATCAGAACCACTTTTATGTATCGCTGGCAAGAAAATCAGGTTATGAGCCGTCTTTAAAATGCCATGCTCCGCCTGAACTTTGCTGTAACCTCCCTGGCTTTTATTTCTCTGAGTGGGCTGGGCAGTGAAACCTGTAAGATTCGCCCTCTGGGACAGGGCCATTTTAAATACAGCGCCCCTCCTACTCATCAGACACAAGAAAGACGTGACTCATGTCTCCTGACCAAAAATTAAGCTGCTTAATTGCCTGGCTATCAACATCAACAGTTAATGTTTACACTCAAAATTTGGGATAAAAGATAAATGGGTTTTTGCAAAAGAAATATGAAATGGCACGACTAAGTGGAATAGACTGAAGTGAAACCTCCTCTCTCTCTCTCTCTCTCTCTCTCTCTCTCTCTCTCTCTCTCTCTCTCTCTCTGATGGCAACAGTAAACGTTTCAAAGATGTCTTGGTGCTTGTTTTCCAGTCTGCCTTTTTCTTGACCACAACCAGCATAGGATATAATAATTCTAAAATAACAGCCTTCCAAGTTATGTTATTGTGGACTAGTTTTACAGCCCGACCCAATGCAAAATAAACACCAGTAATGAATTGTTCCCATGACCTGATGCAGCCTGCTGACTGCCACAAAGAGCTAGCTGGCATTGGAAGGCAGAGCTGAGACATGAGAACCTCACTGTTAGCTATAGCATCTGGGACTGCTCAACAGAGCGATTGCTTCATCAGGAAACATCTCAAGAGGGCCCTTGGCTCTCGCTGTAATCATTCAGAAACTACTGGTCGATTTGACATTTCAAAGGTAAAGCTGCATTCACTGAGCACCAGCTGCATTTGTTAATAAGACTGAAGTGCTGACCTGGAGATGACTGATTCATAGAACAGGTTTCTCATATTAATCAGTCATCATCCAAGACATTCAACATGTCACAAGGAGGAGGAGGGTGGTACAATAGGAATCATATTTCTGAAAATGAAATTGCTGTTTTTGTGCGCTCCAAATTCAGAGACTTTAAAGAAAAATATTTCCCTTGATTTGGTGTCCTGACTTAAGTAGTGTGGGAACATCTTTACTCAAGGTGGATCACTGGTGTCTTGATGCTAAGTGATCGCTACAACTCGTATATTCCCAAGACACTCTACATTCCGTCATTCTTTGTGTTAAACACTTGATTATCTCACTGATACCTACAGAGGACAGACAAGTACGTTAACTGTATATTTTGAATTCTAACCAGCCATAAGTGTGTGTGTGTGTGTGTTGTGTGTGTGTGTGTGTGTGTGTGTGTGTGTGCTAAGACATGAACCCAGGTTCTCACACACACTAGGCACACATTCCACTGCATAGTTACATTCCAGTCTAACTGGCTATAGTTTTGATTTCCAAATTGTTCATTCATTTCCAAGTGTCCCTTCATTTCTTTTATTAGCCAACTTTGAAATTTTAGGTATTGAACACTTAACCAAAACACTATGAATCAATTTACATATTTGCCACGTAAGTCCATGAAAAGAGCATTTTCATTCTGTGTTTCAATATCTACCAATAAACAAAATCTTAAAGCCCATCACTGAGGGCTAATAGTGAGGCCTCATATGTATGATGGTGTCTTTCATCTATATCCTTTGAAACATTTATGGGCCTTAATTATTCTTTTTTTCCCCCCAAGACAAGGTTTTTCCATGTAGCCCTGGCTATCCTGGAATTCGCTCTGTAGACCAGGCTGGCCTCAAACTCACAGAGATCCTCCTGCCTCTGCCTCCCAAGTGCTGGAATTAAAGGCGTGCACCACCACCGCCTGGCTTATGGCCTTAATTATTCTAAGTACACCTTTTTGAAACAATTTAGTTATGTTATTCTCTCTGAATTATGAAGAGACAGAGATTTAAGAAGTTTAGCATGGGATTTACCCAGAGACATAAAATCAAACAATTTGGTCTGAACTACAAACTGCTCACAGCTAAACAGGCTGTGGGCCTCTTCGTTTCTCTGTTCAATGTCTCATCATCCTCAACAGAAAATCATTCTTGCTTAGTAATATAGTTTAGTGTCTGAACTGCGTTTGCCACTTGGAAAAAAATTTACATTTCCTCTTTGAAGATTTTGTTGTTCTTCACTAGAGAATGGATTTCTGACATGTTGCCATTAGATGTACAGGTTGGCATTGAGAGGGAATCAGAATATGCATATCTATGAATGGAAATAAAACATAAGATTCAGCATGTAATTTCAAATGGTTGATAGGGATATTCTGAAGTCCACACATGGCCTAGAAATCCTGTGGTGATATTATTATGCTTCAGCCTCGGGCAGTGACTCATGCTGGCTTGTTCAGGCCTGCGATCTTTGTGAACTGCCATAAACCCAGCTACAACCAGTTTCACTACTTCTGCCTTAATGCCTCACACGGAATAAGTCTAAAGCAAACCTGCACACCCTTTTACTGTGAGTGTAGTGGCAAACGTCTGCTCCTGAAGCAAAATGGAGAGAATGAGGGGGACTTTTTAATGCTTATCCTTTTTTATCTTTTGTTGTTGTTGTTGAGCCGAAGCTGGAACCACACATACTAAACATGTCCACACAAAGAGCCACACACTCAACCTCAGGATGCTGGGTTTTCTGCCCTCTTTTCCCATTTGTTGTTGTTGCTGAAATATTCCAAAAGGTTTATTCTTAAGCTTAACCAGATCCAATGTCTTTGCTGTTTTATCCCCCAGATGTCTAGCATCTCTTTTTAAGAAAGTGAATGTTATCTTTCCAAAGTGATCAAAAGCCGCATGATTTAAAACACAGTGGGCAGGGGACAGCACTGTGGCACAAAGCACACAAAACTAGGGCTCTGTATCCAGAACCGAAAACCATTTTCTTTTACCTTGTCTAGTTAGAAATATCAGAAAAAAAAATCACTGTGACGGGGTTTACATCAAGCTTACATTCCTTATGTGCTTTAACTTTCCTTTTGTAAATTTTATTTTTTTAACTCGCACACAATATAGTATATTATATAATATACTATACTGTGTGTGCATGTGTGTGTGCACATGTGTGAGTGTGCATGTGTGTGTGTGTGCGGTTGGTTCCTTCCTTCTCACCCTCCTTTGGGTTTGGGTATTACATTCAGGTCATAGCAAAACTCTTTCCCACTGAGCCATCTCACCAGCTCTTTGATTTTCCTTATCTCTATATTTAAATTATATCCAATTATGATATCAACAAGTATTTAGATCCCTCCCTCCCTCCTTCTGGTCCTGAGGTCCACCTTGAACAAATTACATAGAATGTAAAGCAAAGTTTACCCGAAGGAAAAGCTGGGGAGAGAAGTTTGAAAACACACCATTTTAGTTTCAAAACCTCACAAGCCATGTATTTTCTCATTCTTTATACCCATTCTCCTTCCCTACATAAAGCCAGTCAGTTTTCAGATAGAAAACCATAAATACATGACTTCCGAAGGAACTGTTTTGTTTTTAAATTCTGCTAAATTAATTCATGGTGAACATAAAAGATTTCATATAAAGGCACATTACATACCTTAAGAAACATGACTAGAGAGGCCCACAGAAATCCACAAAGATACTCCCACAACAGACTGCTGGCAATGGTCGAGAGACAGCCCGAACTAACCTACTCTGGTGATGGGATGGCCAAACACCCTAATTGTCGTGCTAGAAACCCTATCCAACGACTGAGGGATCTGGATGCAGAGATCCATGGCTAGGCCCCGGGTGGATCTCTGGGAGTCCAATTAGCGAGAATTGTTGAGACCAAGGTTGGATAAAGCACAGGGACAAATAGCCAAACGAATGGAAACACATGAACTGTGAACCAATGGCTGAGGGGTCCCCAACTGGATCAGGCCCTCTGAATGGGTGAGACAGTTGATTGGCTAGATCTGTTTGGGAGGCATCCAGGCAGTGGGACCGTGTCCTGTGCTCATTGCATGAGTTGGCTGTTTGAAACCTGGGGCCTATGCAGGGTCCCTTGGCTCGGCCTGGGAGGAGGGGACTGGACCTGCCTGGACTGAGTCTACCAGGTTGATCTCAGTCCTCGGGGGAGGCTTTGCCCTGGAGGAGGTGGGAATGGGGGGTGGGCTGGGGGGAAGGTGAGGGGGGCGGGAGGGGGGAGAACAAGGGAATCTGTGGCTGTTATGTAGAACTGAATTGTATTGCAAAAAAAAAAAAAAAGAATAAAAAAAAGAAAAGAAACATGACAAGACATTTTAATGTAACTTACTCAACATTCCAGAGTCAGACAAACTGAGATCCATTGTTATCAAATCTCAATTGGCATCAATTTTAAAGATTTTTTTCCAAAGTCCCCCACTGTGTACCTTACATGTTACAAATAAGCCTTTTCTCTTACAGTAGAAAGGAGTCTTGCTTTTCTCCAGAGAGTTTGCAGAAGAAAGACCAATCTTCTTTCAATATTTATTCTTTATATGATGGAATTCTTGTTAAAAGATTTGGATCAACTCAGTTGCATTCCTTCATATTGTTACATGCATTTATTTGTTACATACTGTTATATGCATTCATTCGTTAAATACTGTTACATACATTCATATGTTAAATACTGTTACATACATTCATTTGTTACATACTCCCAAATATTTATTTTAGGGAGTAGTTGATAAACCTGCTAGCTCTATCTGGGATCTTAAAACTAGGCCATTTTACCATTTGGGGCTAAGCACCATTCATCACCCTTATCTCTCTAACAGCTAATCTGAAGGGCTTGAGTAGTAATACATTTGCATTCCCTGCTTTTAACTGGTACAACAAGCTATAAACAGTGTTGCAAAACCAGGGGGAACTGGAATGATCCTGACTCTGAGGTAGAAATCTTGGAAATTTGGTCTCAGTTCAAAATAAAGAGCATTAACGTCATTTTCCTACAGTTAGGACCTCTTTCCTTCCCTGTGCAGTTGTGGGACAGAATAGAACAGACACGGTGGGCTGAGGAAGGAATGCAGCCTTCTGGTCAATGCCAGAAATAGAGCAAGGCACCTGAAGTCTACTCACGTGAAGTGTAAGACTTGTTGGATTGCCTGAATAACTGGGTGGGTTGCTGCATGTCATGAGTTTTTATGATGTAATGTGAATAATGTGAGGCCTGTTAGCAGTTGTGGCAACATTTCTAATGACCATTCCAGCATGCCTTAGCAGTTCAGGTCTGGTGTGCTCCAGGCATATTTGAACTCTGTTTCAAAAGCTCTTTCATTTTTTTCACTGAGAGCGATTCACCAAAACCCCCTCCCTCTATTCACTATCAGTTCTTAGCATTTGCTGTTTGCATTGCTGATTTACAGTGAATGAAACATGCCTTGGTGTTACTGGGATTGCCTTTCTTCATGGACAACTAGTTGTGCTGGCGGCCTAGACAGCAGGGAGAATGGGAAAAGATGTTACAATGGCTAATAGTCTGTGCAAGGCAAGGTTATTTTAAACTGGACAATCCAAAGTTGGATGAAATATATAATAAAGGATCAAATGTTTTCATCATAAAACACTTTTTTTATACCACACCATGTGGTCTCTACTGGTAAGATAGAGCTTAGCTGCTGTCCTCAGAAAACTGACATTCTACTTGGAAGAAATTACAACTGTTTCTTCCTTTGCAGTTTCTGCCACATCTTTCATTTTTTCACCCCATTCTCCTCTACTCTATTGGTTTGGGTATTCACCACTTCATATTTGGATTACTGTAACCTTTACCTGTAAGGTCTCCAACGTGAGAAATTCTCTCCACCATATGTGATCCTTCCTGGATTGACTCTTCCATCTTTGAGTGCACAACTACCTTTTCAAAAACGTTCAGCAATTAACACCCTTGTAATAAAGTTTTAATTATTCCTTGAACCTCAACCTCAAAGTTTCTAAAATCAGATGTCCATCTACTCATCAATTCACCAGTTTCGACAGCCACACAGACACTGTACATTAGATTCTACAGCACATCAGTCACATATTTCCCCTAGGATGGCATGACTCCCTGTATTAGATTTCCCGCCATTGAAACGCTACCCATGTAAGATCAAGTTCATACATCACTTCTTCCATGATGCCTACCCAGAATTCCTTTGACTGAAACTGTTTCCTCTAAGTGTTTTAAGTTCCTTCTTGTGTTATTCATAGGATGCCAAATACTACCTTGCATTGTTAATGTTGATCTCTTCCTTTCTTACAAACACATAGCCCCGTCCACCCCACAGCCCTTGGCATTTGTTTTATAGATTCTGAGCATCCAGTTGATGTTTGCGAGGTGCTGAGTGAAGAGAACGGCAGAAGCCAGCCAGTGTACGGAAAGCGAAAGTAACGGTGGGTGGCAACAGAAGTCACGAAAAACTTCTCAAATGGAGAGCGCTGATACTCACGTTGAAAAGGAAATTTTATTCCTTTCATACTAATATCCAGATTTAGAGTTTCCTTACAGGAAACTTTCGGTTTCTCACACTAACATTTAGTTCATTTGTACAATGAGGTAACACCAAAAACATGTTGAGGTCAATGGGTAAAACATTGTGAAGATTCTAGGGAGGAAACGAAATCAGAATATGTGAAAAAGACGATGTTTAACAAGCGTCATGCCTTTATGTATCTGGTTAAAAAGTGTTTTGAGCCAGCAACATGGTTCAAAGGCACCTGCCACCAGATCTGCCAACCTGAACTCCATTCCCAGAACCCAATGGGTGGAAAGAGAGAAGCAGTTCGTAGATGTTGTCCTCTTATCTCAACATGTGTGTGTGGCATGTGCACACATGTGCACACAATAAATAAAAGTGTAATACATTTTTTAAGTAAAAGTCTTATTTTGTACCTAGACAATTAACCCTCCAGATCTATGTGCTGAAATAACTATTCAGCTTTTTGTCATCTGACAGCTGAGGAATAACTTCTCCAATCGCTTGATACAGTGAACCCACATCTTTCTTATTTGCATAGCTTTGAGACCAGCAGCCTCCTGTCCACTGCACAGTGCTGCATGTACATTGTCTTCAAAAGAAAGAACCAGGGAAGCAGAGCAGAAGGATGGCTGCTGTTGGCCCTGCAGAACATCCCCCGCAGCATCCGAACCACAGGCCCTTTGTGTCTCCTCTGCCATCTTCCTCCCCCTCCCCCCTGAAGACACAGCGTCAGGCTGAAAGGAATGCAACTCTAACACAGGATAAGCAGCAGCTGTGTGAAGCATTTGCCTTGCCTGTGAACAAAGCCATGAGAAACGCCACTAAATGGACCCCTTTTTTCCACTCCCCCGCTCTGCAATGAAGAGAAGTGTGGCTGACCCCATGCAGGGATGGAGCCATGGGGAGTTCCTTTTCCTTCTTCCATTATCATTATAAGCGAATATCATTTAGGTTATTCTTAGGTTTCAAAATTCTGAGAAGGGAGAATTTGGGTGGGACAGTCTTGGGGAAGAATTCTTCAAGTGCACAAGGTCAGAGGACTCTCTGGAGAGAACGCAGTCGAGCACTTGCCTAAGCTTGTGGAACAGTCTATATTCATTCATGCCAGAGCTGAGAGGGGCCTTCAAGGGCCTCCCCCACTGGAAACTCTGGTTTCAGGGCTGGCATCCTGAAATCCTATCCAGGGGATCTGAGGAAGCCTAAACCTAGAATGTGCTTCTGTGAGAACTTTTCCACACTCCACTTCTGGTACACATAAGGGGTGGGGTGGGCAATGTGTTCACTTAGAACATAAAGAGGTGGGGGCAGGAGAGAAGATGGGTTGGCCTTCATGCACTGAAGCCAACTTCTGTATGTGAGTTTTTTTGTTGTTGTTTTTGTGTTTTTTTTTTTTTTTTTTTTTTTTTTTTTGGTTTTTTGAGACAGGGTTTCTCTGTGTAGCTTTGCGCCTTTTCCTGGAACTCACTTGGTAGCCCAGGCTAGCCTTAAACTCACAGAGATCCTCCTGGCTCTGCCTCCCGAGTGCTGGGATTAAAGGCGTGCACCACCACCGCCCAGCGTGAGTTTGTTTTTAATAGCTCAGAGCAGTCCGTTGAATGGATATTTTCAGGGCATACATACCAACATTTCCCACTTTGGTCACAATAAACCCCTGCTAAATGAACTAAAAGTTTTCAACTCTTAACATTTTTTCTATTTTCTCATTTGCTTTTCAAACAGTCTCAATATATAAATAAGTCTGGCTCCAAACGTACAATCCTCCTGCCTCAGCTTCAGACATGCTGGAATCTCAGGCCTGTGTCACCATATCCATCTGTATTGATTTCAGAAGTGTAGACATTATACAAATCTTAAAAATCTAAGATATTGCCGGGCGGTGGTGGTGGTGGTGGTGGTGGTGGTGGTGGTGGTGGTGGTGCACACCTTTAATCCCAGCACTTGGGAGGCAGAGCCAGGTGGGTCTCTGTGAGTTCGAGGCCAGCCTGGGCTACCAAGTGAGTTCCAGGAAAGGCGCAAAGCTACACAGAGAAACCATGTCTCAAAAAAAACCAAAAAAACAAACAAACAAAAAATGTAAGATATTAAACTATTCCCTAACCATGGTGGACTTTGAAGATGTTCTCAAGCAGATTTTCTATAGAGAGCTAAGGACTTCAATTCACCCAACATATAATAGCTGGTTTTAAAAGGTGTAGGGGAGACAAATGGTTGAGGCACAGGAGGAGAGTCTTTAAGAATTGCTGGAGCTAACTTTGCATGTGACTCCCTGAAAAGTAGCACTAGGAAACACAAATGACAGTGAAATGTATGGCTATTTCAGGCAGCAGAAAATGATTAAGGGTTTTCAGAGCTTCAGCCTGGGGACAGAAGTTTTAGCTTGCCTTGGATGTCTGTTGCCTGTCCCATCCCATCGCACCTTCCCATTTAAAGCCGAAAGCTCCTCATTACCTGCATCCAAGTCAAATTCCTCTTCTCGCTCCTCACCATGTTCCTCCCAAAGCTCCAAAAGTTTCTTAAACTCCGTCCTTCTATAAATCCCTGTTGCCCGTGCACAAGTAAATCCATGGTAAACACAGCTCCACACTATCGAGCCTTTCCAGCTGTGCCCAAGCTCTTTCCCAGGTGTTTTGCCTAGACTGGATCCTTTTTGAACATGTAGTTTAGCTGCTTCCTCTTCTAGGAAGCCATTTTAGCCATCTCCCTACTAAACATCTGTACCCTTCCCATCCCAATGAAGTATTCTCTTACTCCACTGCCTTGGCAAACGGCGGCCCTACCGTCTGGACTGCCGACCGCTCTCGGCTTTCATGCTTTGTCCTTTCTTTGCCGAGCTGTGGACGTTCACTGTCTTCTTCCACCAGAGTCCAGGATGAGGTCTGCTACTTCTACCCCTGAAAACTAGAACCAAAAAGCACTCAGTAGAGACTGTTGTTGGTAATAAGTAGTGTTGAGCTGATGACAGCGATGGAGGGAACCACGAAAAAACAAGACAGGATGAAATCTCTTAGGGCACAAAGGACAAGCAAAAACCTGAGCAGACTCCAGTGAAATGTTCTTCTCTGGTCCCACGTCTCCCTCTGTGGAAGAGCTGCCAGTCACGTGGCACAGGCAGACACACACAGGCATGCGTCGGCACCTTTTCCTTGGTCCCTCCAGCCTCACACAGCCTTAAACACCACAGCGCTGTCAATCTCCAAATCAAGCACTGTGAGGCCTTCCTGCTTTCCTCTTTCTTTAAAATAGTTTTGTCAATACCAGATCCTTCATCTTTATGAATAAAATTTAAAGTAGATTGTTAATTTCTACCACCAAATCCAGTCAGGTTTTGACTGGATTGCATGGACTATAGAAAAATGTGGGTAAACTAACATCTTCCAAAGAGAAACCCAGTTCATGAGCGTGGCATATCTCTGTTTATTTCTCCTTTCTCTCACCAGAACTCTGCAGTTCTCACTGTAGAATTCTTCCACATGGCTTGGATTTGTCCTTTAATATTTCTGATACCTGTTCTGTATTTGAATTTTCAATTCCTAATTGTCTCTTACAAATACATAAAGATAATTCAATTTTACACATTAATCTTCTAGCCTGTCACCTGTTACAACTAAATGTTAGTAGTGTTTTTTGGACTGTGGGGAGGGCTGGGAAAACAGCATACATCAAAGAATACTGAGGGTTTGTTTTCTTCCTCTGTGGTCTGCATGCCTTTTATTTCTTTGTCTTGATTTGTTGCTGAGCAGGGTGTTCAGTGAAATATTTGTCTCATTTTTTTTTTTCTGTTGATGTATCAGGATACGTGAGAGTGGATGAACTGTATTTGGGCTCACAGGAAGACCAAGGTCCTACCATGTGCTTGTCTTCCAGTGAAGGCCTCATGAGGAACAGCAAAAAGGGATATGCAAAGGAGGAAAAACAAGGTAGATTGTTTCATGGTGACTAATCCAACCCCATGAGGCCTAGAGCTCATTGTGGGAGGGAGGTATGAATCCGTTTATGTTGGATCTGCTCCTAACAGGAACATTTCCCAGTGGGCCCCGACTCCCAGCACTGTCACACTACAGACTCAACGTCTCAGGACATGAATCATTGGGGGACACATTCAAGATACTGCATTGTTTAAGTATGACCGTTAATTTTAGGTATCAATTTGATTGTGCAACAGGAACATGAATTCAACAATATTTCTCTGTGCATCTGTGAGGGTGCATCTGGACGAGACTAACATTTGGGTCAGTGGACTCAGTTGACTGCCCTTTCTAACATGGCATCATTCAAACTGTTGAGAGCTGAACAGAGGGTAAAGGCAAAGATAGATTGCCTCTTTCTTCTCCCAGCGTACCTCAAGTGAGGTGTTAGTCTTCTGCTTCCAGACTGTGACTTGCAGCTTTGACTCCCCTTGTTCAGGGGCCCTTGGCTTCGAACTGGAATTATAGCACTGTTGTTGTTTGTTTGTTTGAACAGCTCTCCAGAGATGGATATTGTGGGATTTCTCAGGTCTACACTAAAGGTCCTCTCACCAGTACCACAGAAAAAGCATTCCATCCTGTTAGTTCTGTTTCTGTGGAGGACCTGGACTATATGCAGGGCGAGGGGTTTATTTTTGATTGAAGGAAGAAAGTGAACATCTTTCTTCACTAGGTAGGACTTGAGCTGTAGTGCGTACGTGCGTGTGTGCATCCATGTGTATGTGTGAGACAGACAGACAGAGACAGAAATAGGACAAAATAAGAGAAAGTAGACATCTTTCATCACTAGGTAGGGCTTTAGCTATAGTTTTTCCTAGTTATCAGCACCAGTCCATTTTCCATTACTATAGCAAGATAATCAAAGGATCTGCTTATATAGACACGTTTTGTTGGGGCTCAGGGTGAAGCTTTCTGAGAGAGCATATATTCGGTACATAGGCAGTCTTCGGTCTCAGCCTCTGGTGGGACAGGAGGCACTGTGAGGAGAGAGAGAGAGAGAGAGAGAGAGAGAGAGAGAGAGAGATAGAGAGAGAGAGAGACAGGACAGAGTGAAAGAGGCCGAGAGACAGAGAGAGGACAGAGTGAGAGACAGAGACAGAGAGACAGAGAGAGGAGAGTGAGAGACAGAGACAGAGAGACAGAGAGAGGACAGAGTGAGAGACAGAGAAACAGAAACAGAGACAGAGACAGGAGAGAGAGATTGAGGGAGAGGGAGATCCCTTTCCAAAACAGGAAGCCCGCCAAGGGCCTGCATCCAGCTGACTTACAGACCATGTCCTTCTTCTTACAGGTCCACACAATTTCTTAACTTGACTACATTAAGCACTATAACACAGAGAACCATAGGAGAGGTGGAGCACATTCAATATTCAAACAGTAGCAATGTCTTTGATCAGAATGACAGTGTACCTTCTACAACTAATCTGCTCCCTTTTTAAAAAATACTGAATGCTCAATGTGAAGAGTATTTGCTAATTGTCCAGAGCACCCAAGTTTAGTTCCCAGCTCTCCCATTATGCAGCTCACAGTAGCCTGTAACTCCAGTTCCCAGGCATCCAACACTCTTCTGGCCTTTTTAGGCATCCACACACAGGTGTGCATATCCACACACAGACCCTATACATGTATATAATTTAAAACATAAAAATAAATCTTAAAAAATTGTGAATAGGTATTATATTGTTTAAATTTTGTTTTACGTGTATGAGCTTGAATTATTATTTTTGCCTGCTAATGTGAATTACATTAATTTTTTTTTTCAAGTGACTAACTTTACATTCTTGGAATAGACTTCACTTGGTTATAATGTAAATAACTCACTCAAACATAGAAAGGTTGACAAGGATCACAAGAAATTGGAAAGAAACCTGTATAATGAAATGCAAGGTCAAAATAAACAGGAAGAAGGGTACATGGAGTAGAGTGAATATAACAGCCAGGAAAAAACATTGACACTGGTTGGTGGTGGCACGCCCCTTTAATCCCAGCACTTGGGATTCTCTGTGAGTTCGAGGCTAGCCTGGTCTACAGAGTGAGCTCCAGAACAGCCAGGACTGTCACACAGAGAAATTCTGTCTTGAAAACAAACAATGACAAACATGACTGTTTCCTTCAGAGAGGTGAGACAGATGTCACATGTTGGAAAATTGAGTGCTGTGTATTTTTTAGAGGATCAATCAAAGAACCAAAAAGAGCTGCTATAAATTTAAAATACAAGCTGTATCACTTCTGAATATATAATAAAGAAAACAAAATCGCATGTGAAAGAAATACTTGCACAGTCATATGCATTGTGGCGTTGTTCACAAAAGCTAAGTTACGGAATCAGCCTAGTGTACATCAGCAGACGAGTGGATACAGAAGATATGGATACACACAACAGAAGTTCATTCATCCACAAGGACAACAAAACTGTGTTATTCATGGGAAAACGGATGTAACTGGAAACCATCATGGAGAGTAAAATAAGCCGGACTTTAAAAGATAAATATTATGGGAGTCAGAGGCAGGCAACTTTCTTGTGAGTTTGAGGCCAGCTTATTCCACATGAGGAGGTCCAGGCAAAGCCAGGCTGCATTGTGAGACCCAGTCTCAAAAAAAAAAAAACAAAAAAAAAAACCTCTCATATCTACCCTCATACCATAAAAACCTTGAAAGGAGGAAGGAAGGAAGAAAGAAAGGGAGGGAAAGAAGGAGAGGCTGTGCGTGTGTGTGTGTGTGTGTGTGTGTGTGTGTGTGCGCGCGCGTGCGTGTGTGTGTGTGTGTGTGTGTGTGTGTGTGTGTGTGTGTGTGTATGTGTCTGTCTGTCTGTCCTGGAGTACAAGCCTGTAATTGAAGCAACTCGGGGGCGGAGGTTGGAAGACTCATAGTTCAAGGCCTGCTTGGGTTCCAGAGTAAGTTCAAACCAGTCCCAATAACTCAGCAAGACTTCAGCTCAAAGTAAAAAATAAAACACGGGCTTGGGATAACTCATTGGTAGAGTTTTAGGCCCAGTGAGTGTAAAGGCCTATGTTCAGTTCCCAGAACTAGGGAAAACAGAGCTTTGAGAAAGGAGACCAGGGGGAAAAGAGGAGCAGGAAGGGCTATAAAGTGGATAAAATCAAAGCTTGATACTTACAAGCAAGGAAATACCAAACGAACATTTCACAGTGACAGTGAACACAGTATAACTCATATAACCGGATACTTACAGTCTTAAAAGATTAGAGAAATTAACAAAAATGGTGGATGAGTGAACACATTTAAGCCTTAACCACTTTCAGCAACTTTGCTTTTCTGTCCTTCAATGGTCATTTAAGAATGTTAGGAACAGGGAAGAAAATACCAAGAAAGAGAACTGAAAAAATTCAAAGTGGTTACCTCAGTGGACAGAGAGTCTGGGCTGGGGAAGAAAATCCCAGGCCCCGACTGTTGCTATTTTTATGGGTTTTTATTGCTGTTTTCAGTTATTCTTTTAAAAGATCCTAGAAACTATTTGTATTATAAAATATGCTCATAATTATAACAGGCTATTTTAAAATATTAATGTAATTGTGAACATTCAAGTCACAAACCATTTTAGGCTCATCATTTCCCACACTTAACTGTGTTTATTAAAATAGAGCTTATAAGCACTATACCTCTGTAAATATTTGTAATAAATGCAAAAGAGGAAAAAATGTTCATGGAGAAGAGAGTACACAGGAAGGAAATCCTTGCCTTGATTGACATCCTACACATCAAGTTCCAACTTGCAACATAATGAAGCATTTCAGACAGAAAGCCCTGCAGATCCAGCCCTGTGGAGAGCGGCTCAAACCTTCTAAGCAAAGAAAAACCAGGCTCTGAGGTAATGACAGGTTACCAGCTCTATCATTACAGGGCTGGAAACACTCACGCTGCCGGGACAGGGACATTGTTTCTAAAAAAAGACAACACTGCAAACAAGTTAAACCTTTATTCTTAATGACCACTTTTAAACATGGAAATATAACCTTCAAAAGTCTATAGAGAAATGCAAGTGTGGGGAACTCTTATCCAAACCCAGTATTTGCTACCTGCAACAAGGCATCCTTCATCACTGTAACACTGTGTAAGAGGAAACTGCTCCGACTAGGAAGACAGAGGCCAAGTTCAGTGCAGCTGTCAACCTCTCCCGCCGTGTTTTCCTTCTCTGCCTCGGTGTTCTTGCCTGGGTGTCTTTTTGTGTTTAAGACACAGTATGTGTCCTTTTTTTTTTTTTAAGACACAGTGATTCCGCAGACTCTGGAGACATCACATGTATACAGTAGGAAGTCTTGTGACTGCAACGGCTCCCATTCTCTGCATTTCTCCTTGTCACTTACAGATAGCCTTTGCTGCCACCTTCCCTGTGGGTCTCACCCAGGCCAGCAAGTACCCCACCAATGGAGCAACACCCCTAGTGCTCAGAAAACACTTTTAGCACTATGAATCTGCTTCATGTTTCTTTATATTGAAAAATAGAAATACAGATGCCCATAAAACTATTCAATATCTTTCACATAATATTTTAGCATAAATTCTAATATTAATTGAAGTCTCTTTAGAAATACTTATTGTTTATGTCCAGAGAGATTATATCTCTATTGAAATAATAATTATTTAGTTAATTATCTAACCTTTTAAAAGTTTTGTTGTTGTTGTTGTTTTGTTTGTTTTTAGATACCCTGAGAGAAAATACTTTTAAAGTCAAGTTGCTGGACATAAAGGCATGTATCTGTTATCCCAGCACCTAGGAGGCAGAGGCAGAGGGGTCAGGAGGCCAACGTCATGCTCAACTACATAGCATGTTTGAGTCCGTTCTGAGCTGCATTCCTCCAGTGAAAAACGATGGAAAATATGCTATGGTCTTAAGGACTTTAAAAAGTTAGTAACCAAGGCAAACCTAAAGAAAATTCATACTTTTACAACTAGTACAATTGGAAACAAACTCAAAATGAGTCCTCAAGATATCATTTGTATAAAATAAATCCAAGTCTTTGTTTGGCTTGGTTTTACATTGTTTTCCTTTATTTCTAAATAGTAAATGCTCAAAACTTAAAATTAAACCATCGGGGTTGGGGATTTAGCTCAGTAGTAGAGCGCTTGCCTAGCAAGCACAAGGCCCTGGGTTCAGTCCTCAGCTCTGGAAAATAAAAAAAATAAAAAAAATAAAAAAAAAATTATACCGTCAACTTAACCACCATCTAGATATTAATTTTTCATATTATAAACATGTTGTTGGGGCTGATGAGATGACTCAGTCAGTAAAGTGCTTGTATTGAAAGCAGGGGACCCAAGTTTGATCCCCAGATCCGTGTAAAGAAAGCTGGGTGTGACAGTGTGTGCATGGGAGCTAGTACTGGGGAGGTAGAGACAAGCAGCTCTCGGGGGTTCACTGGACAGACAGCCTAACCTGCCTGGCATGTACAGGGCCAATGGGAGACTCTGTCTCAAGAAAACAGTGGACGGTGCCCATAGTGTCCTCTGTCTTCCGCACACATGCACACATGCACACAAGTAAGCATCAACACACAAACGCACACGCTCTGGATACTGTCAAGGTCACAAAGCAAACCTTAAAACCTACTCAATCACATTGAAATCAGTTTATTTCAGCCAGATTTTAGTGGGAAGCCAGGTGTGACAGTCTATACCTCTGATCCCAGCATTTGAGACCTAGACACATGAAGGTCCGGAGTTTAAAGCCAATCATAACAAAACACAACATATGCAAAATGGAATTCGTCATTCATTCAAATTTTTATATTTACTTATTTATATGGGGGTGAGAAGTACACATGCATAGTGTTCATGGAAAAGTCAATGGAAAACCTGAGGGGAATCATTTCTCTCTCTTTTTACCACGTGGGTTCTGGGGATGAAATCAGGGTCACCAGGCTTATCAGCAAGTGCCTTCAGCCACTGAACCCTCTCTGTTATCATTCTTAGCCATTTTACAGCTATATGACCGTGCATGTGCTGTCCAGCAGTCAGGCAAAACGCTTAGTCACTCCAGGGCCTTACGTCCTACATGCGCTGCGTGGTCATATAATCTATGCGCATGCATGACGTAGCTACATAAGCCCATATGCGCATGGGCAAGGTGACCCATAAAAGCAGGCTCTCTGGTTCCCGATCCTCTCCGAATCATTTGTTTCCCAGTAGGCCTATTTATGGTCCTCCTTTCCCTCCCCTAATAAACTCTTAGAGTGGGTTCCATTGTAACTCGTGTTTTCTCTCACTGGGTAAATAGAGTCGCAAATAAATAACACTCTCACCAGCCTATTATTAATTAATGTTTTTACAGGAACTGTGTAGATAATTATAACTCCCCTTACTCCCCACAACATTGGAATCAATTTCTTTGCATATAGTCCAAATTGAACATTTGGTAGAGGAGAGGAGAAAAAGAAAGCTCCAGTATGTGACAGCCACACACCAAGCTGACCTGCAAATGTTCCCTTATTCTGTCTCTTACACTCAACTTATTGCCCTAGCCACCAAGAGAAGACTTAGCTGATGAAGGGACACTATGCCTGTTTTAATTTTTCTTTCTTTCATTTTTTTTTTCAAGACATAGTTTTACTATGTAGTCCTGGCTGTCCTGGAACTCACTATGTAGACCAGATTGGTCTCAAACTCAGAGATCCACCTGCCTCTGCCTCTCGAGTGCTGGGATTAAAGGCATGCACCATGCATGGCTTGCCTGTTTTAATTTCTTAAAGCTTGTGATCATGCTCCTGTCTAGAAAGGGGAAAAAAATGTAGAAAGAAATAGAAAGACCAGATCTACAAAGCAAGACACAGCAAGAAATGATTTCCACATATGTGAAATAAATTGAAGAAATTCAATATCTATTAAAAATTATTATAATCAAAGGAAGATGAAGAATGCTACATCAATCTTCTAGAGCTTGGAAAATAATGATGCACTACTGGAAATAAAGTTAAAAGGTGATGATCAAGGCTGCTCAGTGTGTAAGAGCACACTGGTCACACAAGCCTGCGGACCTGAATTCAATCCGCAGAGCTCACATAAAGGTGGAAAGAGAGGACCAACTCCTGAAATTTGACCTCTGTGTGTGCATGCACACATACACAATAATAATAACTAATAAAAATCCCTCCATGTGGGGCGGTGGTGGCGCACGCCTTTAATCCCAGCACTCAGGAGGCAGAGGCAGACGGATCTCTGTGAGTTCCAGGCCAGCCTGGGCTGGGCTACAGAGTGAATTGCAGGACAGACACCAAAACTACACAGAGAAACCCTGTCTCGAAAAACCAAAAAAAAAAAAAAAAAGAAAGAAAGAAAAGAAAAAAAAAAACTCTATTCAAGTGTCAGCTCTCATTTTAGGACATTAGCTAAAGACTACTTCATGAAAGTCATGTATGTTCACAAGTTTAAAAATACAAACAAAGGAAAAATGGTAAGTACTTTGTCAAAACATACTCCATGATACTTCAGGCACACTAAATTTTCCCGGGATGTTCAGCGGGAACAAACCTTCTGTGTTCACTGTGGCTCAGTTTTGCACAAACAAGTTGTCTCTCAGTTGTCTGTCAGCGACAGATGTGTGTGTGCACGCTCTTTCTGGGCAGGATTAGACGTAAGGACTCTAAACCCTTCATATAGTCTCTACTAGGCATCTTTGAACACACTATACGCTTTTAAATGTTATTAGTAGGACATAGTCCCTAAAGTGCTGGCTAGCATTAATAAGTTTCTGGAAATTTCTGAATGACTGTCAGTTATTTATGTGTATCATCAAGCACTTGAGGTGACATGTGAATTATGTGGTCTGGACAACTATTGTTCAGATATGGAGTTATGTATTTATTCATAGCAGTGTTGAGAATCAAACTGTGGCTTTATTTATGCTATACAAGTGCTCTCCCACTGAGTTATCACACACACACACACACACACACACACACACACACACACACACACCAATACAGACATTTATTTGCTGTTAAAACCAAACTTATTAAGCTGGGCACAGTGGCTCAGCACTTGGGAGGCTGATGCAGGAGGATCCCTGCAAGTCCAAGACCAGCCTGGGCTATATAATGAGTTTCAGGCCAGCCTTGGCTAGGCTTTCTCTCAAAACATCAAAATAATTAAATAAGAAACACCATTTACATTTCAACTGTGTTAAGAATTTTCTGGAACTTCAAAGTAACTGTCTCAAAAAGCACACAAGCATGAAAGAACAGGGCGAGAGTACTGGAGACGGAAATATTTAAGTGAAGACAGAGGCAAGAGGAAGAGAAGGGTTTGGTAAGGGAGAGCTCCTTGGATCTAAGGATTATGAAAATCCATATGGAAAGCTACTATTTTGTAAGCTAATTTTGAAACATAACTTTTAAAACGGAGTTTGAATGTAAGTACCTTGCATGGGTGGAGAATGCTGCTTCCAGAAGCCAGAGGTTACTAATCCATAAATCCTAGGGCTGGCGTGGGCTACCTCCCACCAAGCTGTTGGCCAGGGAGGCCTGGGAAGCCCCCAAAACAATACAGGCTATTGTCACTGCTCTGGGTTGCTCACCAGAACCAGACAGTAAGACCCTATTGCTGAGGACCTCACTCACTCCAGATGCAGGACATAGAGAAATCGAGCAGGAGCTGAGCTGGAAGTTTCCTTCCCGCTGGCTAGCCTGCATGGTGCCAGAAAGTGCTCTGTTGGCTGTGTGGGAAACTCCACCGTCAGTCTTCCTCAGGTGCAGACCTTGTATGCTTTAGTACCAGCCTGCCAGGCAGCCTGTGTCCACGGTGCAACCGTGGCATCTGGTTATGAGGGTAGCCAACTGCTTTCTGATGGGTTCTGAGTTCTTCTCTACTGGAGAGAATTACTATCAGGTACTATAGCTTCGTCGAAAGCCCACAGATAGGGATACCCTAGGCCCTAGGAGGGGTGAAGGACCTACTGTTATTTTACTTGGTGGAAAAGTTTTCAAATTGCCTTCTGAATATTTTTGTTTAGACTCATAGATTAGGTTAGTATTGCTCTCAGCCTTGGTCAGAGCAGCCTGAATGAGTCCTATCACACCCCCTCCAAGGCTCAGGTAATATTGCAGAAGAGAGGGCAAGAGGAACATTAAGGCCAGGCAGTGGTAGCACACGCCTTTAATCCCAGCACTCGGGAAGCAGAGCCAGGCGGATCTCTGTGAGTTCGAGGCCAGCCTGGTCTACAAAGTGAGTTCCAGGAAAGGCGCAAAACTACATAGAGAAACCCTGTCTCGAAAAACCAAAAAAAAAAAAAGAAGAAGAAGAAGCAGCAGAGGATGGGGAGGGAGGCCACGGGACACCACTTAGTGACTGTGACATGGCCACTGCACTCTGAACTCATAGCACCTGTGGTTGCCCTCATGAGACCAGGCCAGTCAACACTCAACATTCCGTCATGGACCAGGCAAGGTCTCAGGAAGCCCTGCCTCTCCCTGAGGAGCTATTGGCAAATGATGGATACTGGAAAGCGTTCATTTTTCTCCAGCAGTGTAGCCACTGCTAAGTTGCCCATATTTCATTAAATAACTTGTCAAAGAATAAACTTAAATATCTTTCATTATGTGTAAAAAGAAAGTAATAATAAATATATAATCCACATAAAAAAGAAAAGGTATGCTAAAAATAGCATTTAGGTGCTTTAATGTAAAAAAAAAAAAAAAAAAAAAAAACCCCTTTGGAGAGGCAGTAATTGAAAGTCCAAGGCAAATCAGCTCGTGCGCTGTATCTGCTTTCTCAGAGGCACAGCATGAAATAAGTGTCATCCGGGACCAGACATGAAGTGGCTGGTTTAAACACACGCTTTTCACAGAATGATGACAACAGTGGCCAGAACACCAGGCGAGGGTTTTTGTACATATTATGCAGATTAAAAGTCCAGATTTTAGGTTTGCCAGAACCACCTTACCTTCAGCCAGGACTACCAAGTAACTACATTTACAGGTGTTTTGTTTTCATTTCCCAAACAGGCCACCTGTGTCTTAGAACAATTATGCTTTGCTTAGCTTATGATATAGCTAAAAAAAGAGGAAAATAGTTATCTGTGCATCTTACAAAATAAATAAATAAAACCCCAGAGCTCATCAGGAGACACTGTGGTAAGAGGACTCAGTGACCTGACATGACTGGCCGCCCAACAGGAATTGAGGTCGAACTTGACAGACCCCTGAGAGACTAGGAATTTGGTAAGATCAGAAACTTTCTGTAGATGTTGAGAAACCAATAAATACTTTACACAAAATTTAATAATCTAATTTTTGCATTTTAACTTACATTTGTATTTTATGTTTTTACTGGGGTTACAGTGGGAATATAACTATATAACTGAGGTGACATGATGAAAATTAGCAATTATCTTGTGAAAATGTTGTTGTATTACTAAAGAACCAAAATTGTTCCTTTAAAATCCATTTTAAATTGAAATCACACATAGGACTGACTTGCTTGTTTACTTAGACATTGACGGAAAAACTTATTGTCTAAATGACCTAATCTATTCACTCTCCTTTCACCCCTAAGATGTTACCTCAACATGTGGTACCACATGCTAAGGTGGCTAGTATCAATTCCCGGCCCGGCCCCATGCATGCCTTCACTGAGGCTTAAGGGCTAAGCACTTCCTTCTTTGATTTCCTTGCAGACAGAGGTGGCCACAGGACACAATACTGACAACATATAGGTAAACAGTCTAGAGAGAAGTCCTTGGGAATAAAGCTTTACGTTTTCTGTATTCAAAATGAAGAGCCGATGCTGGCTGCACATTTTCTGTTCTTGGGAACCATGGTATTCCTCTCGTAGTTGTGAGAGTCAAGGAGGACCACAGAGGTCCTGACTTTGAGGGGCTGAGCTGCTGCATCATCAGAGACAGGTACACATCAGCATTTCTTCCTTTATTTTTATTTTATTTTTTTAACTGAAAGTATTTTTGTCATACAATATATTCTCATCATGGTATCCCCTCCCTCATTTCTGCCCGGATCCTCCCCTGCCCCCACCCATCCAACGCCACGCCTTCTTTCTCTGCCTCTTTAGAAAACAAACAGGCAAAGAAAACAAACAAACCAGAATAAAACAAAACAAACAAACAGAAAAAGAAAAGAAAAAGCACAAGAAACAGATACAGGCGCTCTCTCTCTCTCTCTCTCTCTCACACACACACACACACACACACACACACACACACAAAACCTATAAAAGCAGAATCAGAAAACACAGTACATAGACAGAAGAGCAGTAAGGGGGGGAAAACCCCAAACAAAGCATATGAAACAAAAGATCTCTGAAAATACCACGAGTTCATTTTGTGCTGGCCATCCAATGCTGGCCATGAGGCTGCCTGTAAGTGCACCACTTATTTCTTTCTTTCTTTTCTTTTTTTTTTTTTTTTTTTTTTTTTTTTGAGATTATTGCAGACTTTATAGAAAACAGCCCAAGGCAGGTCCAGATTTCTCAGTTGAGGGTGGGAAGGCGGGCCTTAAGCCAATACACAGAGAAGGAAGATTTCCTGTGCAGAGGCAGCACAGGCCTGCCATTCTGCCTGACGTAGGGTGAGAGACAGGGAGGCAGTCCCTCCTCACTCACCATTGTGCTTTAACACCACTTATTTCTAATGGGAGACAAAACCCTCTCTTATCAGGCCAGTTCAGCAAAAACTTTCCTACTACGTTAAAAGAATTCATGTGCTTTTGAGACAAACACAATCAGGTAAACAATATAGCCTCTCACCTTGTTTTCTCTACAGGAAGTCCTTGGGGGGTTCTTTACTGATCCTGTCTATTTGGTGTTCTGTAGCCTCATGTACCCAGAAGAGCATCTCTTTCACTAGAATGTCCTGGTTAGATTTTGTGTCAACAAGCCAGAGTCATCTGGGGAGAGGACTCTCACTGGAGAAAATGCCTTAATCAGATTGACTGTGAGCAAGTCTGTGGGACATTTTCTTAATTGGTGATTGATGTTGGAAGGAGCAGCCCACTGTGGGTGGTGCCATCCCTGCACAGGTGGTTGTGCGTTGTATAAGAAAGTGGACTGAGCAAATCGTGGGGAGTAAGCCCAGTCCTCCATGATCTCTGCTTCAGCTCCCTCCTCAAATTCCTGTCCTGACTTCTCTTCATGGTCAATGGCAGCTGTAACCTAAAATGAACCAGTTCCTTCTTCTGTTGCTTTCAGACAGGGTGTTTATCATGACTATAGAAGCTAAGACACCAGGTTTGGGACATTTTCTTTTATGATTTTGTTGAAGATATTCTCTGTCCTTTCATTGTGCTATTCTTATCCTATGTCCATAATTCAAAGGTTAGATTTCTTCATGGTATCCCAAAGATGGCATCTTCTTTATGCGTTTAAGATAACTTTCTCATTAACCTTTACTGGGTGATCCAATTCCTCTACTTTGTCTTCCAGCCCTGACTCTGTTTTGCACATTATCGTTGTTTCTGTTGCTGAGGCTTTCCACTGAGGTTTTTATTTCGTTTATTAAGTCTTCTATTTCTAGCATCATTTCAATTTGACTTTTCTTCAGCAATTTTCTTTACTGAATTCTATTTTCGTATCTTGGATTGGCTTCCACATCACTGTATAGACTCAGCTTAGCATTTACTGAACAGTTTTACATGTGCTAAGCAGTGGAGGCAGAGTTTGCCCAAGACAAAAAGGAAACTCTACTAAGAGATGTCTTCTCAAACCGTTAGCTTAGCCCAAGCTCCCCTTCTCTCTAATGAGTACCCCGACGATTGCTATGGCCTGGGCATGTTGGCCAATGGGCCACCTTGTAGGGCAGTGGACATTCACGCTATCTCTAGTTCAATTATCACTGCCAAAGGCCCTTCATTTATTTCCTTAGCAATGCTGTTAATGATGGGACAGTCAGCCTGAGCATGGCAAACATGGCCCTGGCAGGCCTTGCCCTTCTCCCCCATTTCCTCTTCCTAAAAACTATGCCAGGCGGTGGTGGCGCATGCCTTTAATCCCAGCAATCGGGAGGCAGAGCCAGGCGGATCTCTGTGAGTTCGAGGCCAGCCTGGGCTACCAAGTGAGTCCCAGGAAAGGCGCAAAGCTACACAGAGAAACCCTGTCTCGAAAAACCGAAAAAACAAAAAAAAAAAAACAACAAAAAAAAAACTATTAGAGTATATTCCCAAAGCTAGCCACCAAGGTCTATTCCCTTATTTGGCCACGTCCTCCCCCTAAAGCTAACTACCAAAGTCCAGCTATCAAAGTATTAAAGTCAAGCAATCAAAAGCCCCACTTTGGCTGCCCTAATTAGCATGTCTAATTAAAACAAACCAACTCATCCTAATGCTGGATTGCCCCTTTTACTTTCATAAACTGCCATTTGTCTGTGGGCCATGTCTGTCCCCTCTCTATCCAGAGGCAGTCTTGGCCCCTTCCCCTCTCCCTGGTTCCCTTCTCCTTCTCCCTCACCCTCTATCTCCTGTCTTTGTCTCTTACTCCCTGCCCTCTGTCCCCCTGTAGCAAATAAACCTCCTTTATGCTGAGAACTTAGTCTTGAGGTGTCTTGTGCAGAACACCCACCCCTTCAATGTTTTCAGCAATGGTAGATAACAGAGCGCACCAGCAGCAGGCTGCACTGTTTTTCGGAGAGGTCTGCGGAACAACTCCCCTGACCGACAACTCAGCAGTATCACACAGCTCTAAGCTCCTTGTTTGACGGCCTGCAGCTTCTAGGAAAACTACTCTCTGCACAGATTAATTCCATGCAAAGGCGTGTGTGTAAGTTTGTAAAACAGTAGCTTTCCATATGGCTTTTCAAACATCTTCCCACCCCACTTTTTCTCTGGTTCCCAATAGTCAAGATAAGTTTTTCTTGCTGATGTAAATAGGTAATTTAATTTGTATGTATGTCTTAGTTAGGGTTTCTATTGCTATAAAGAGACACTATGACCATGGCAACTCTTATAAAGGAAAACATTTCATTTCATTTAATTGGGGCTGGCTTACAGTTCAAAGGTTTGGTCCATTACTGTCATGGCAGGAGGCAAGGCAGCCTGCAGGCAGACAGGGTGCTGGAGAGGTCGCTGAGAGTTCTACATCTTGATCGGCAATCAACAGGAAGTGGACTGTCTTCCACACTGGGCATAGCTTGAGCCTATGAAACCTCAAAGCCTGCTCCCACAGTGACATACTTCCTCCAGTGGGGTGCACCTACTCCAACAAGGCCACACCTCCTAATAGAGCCACTCCATACAGACCAAGCATTCAAACACAAGTCTATGGGGGCCATTCCTATTCAAACCACCACAATGTACTTAAGGAAATGTTGATGGGAAAGATCACTTCCTTATTATAAATGAAATAAACATCTAAAAATGATTACAGTGGTAAATCTATGTTCTGCATATTCCTGCAAGAAGCTGACCTTGTGGAAAGGTCAGTTACCACAGACAAGGAAAGTGGGATGCATCCACAAGGCTAGAAGCATTCTAACTCATGCTGTCTCAGATGTTCCTCAAACCAAAGCAGAACATAGTAGATACTGCGCTCTGGGAAAAAACACAACTTAGATCTCTCAGCACAGGGCCATGGTCATACAGCTTCGGCTCAGCATCAGAAGTCTAGCTAATGAATATAATGGATAGTTGGTTTTGTTTTTTGTCTTTTTGGGGGCGGGGGCTTTTTTGAGACAGAGTCTCTCTGTATAGCTTTGGAGCCTGTCCTGGATCTCGCTGTGTAGACCAGGCTGGCCTCAAACTCACAGAGATCCACCTGTCTCTGCCTCCCAAGTGCTGGGCTTAAAAGTGTACGCCATCACTGTCCAGCCTAATGATAGGTTTTTAACAAAATAAAATGTGGAAGCTATTCACTGATAATGTTTTATAGTTCTCTACTTTTGTGTCTCTCTAGAAGACCACTCTCCCTAACAATTTCAGCTCTTTAAGGCAAATTCCCTCTCTCCCTGTTGTTTTTTAAATAAGCAACATTGTTGCATAACAGTTTCCTCAGAGATTGAAACATTGCATCCTACAGACATGCTCCTTAAGCAGGATGGTAACACAAGTCAAAATATCTTCAGGAAGTCCCTGAAACTGACCAGATTCTCTAGGCTCTCCCTCCTAGAGTAAACAATAAAAGCTAAGAGTCTCAGAGAAGCCAAGATGCGAAAAGACTCTCAGAAAAAAAACAAACATCAAAGACAGACCAGCGTGGCTGCCTACAAGGGGTTTAGACTGGAGTTGCTTGCAAAGGACACTCTCCAACCTGTTGAGCTACCTGCAGCCTGTGCACTGTGCTCCAGGTTCCCAGCTTTGTGAGCTGTCACCCATGCTGGGATGGGCCTTGGTGATTCAGCTGTTTTAGAGTCATTTCTGCAAGTACCTCCCCCTCCCCCCCCAAAAAAAAAAACCTCACAAAACTCATGGTTCACCAACTTGGACTTTGATGGTATCAAAGGGTTAGAGTTAGGTCTGTCTTGGGCTTCCTATCTGGGTGAGTAGGCATGTGTTGCATCTCCCCAGGAAAGTTTTGTCCCACAGCAAACATTCATATTCCACCCCATCACTACCCCATCCCCCTCTCCCCCCAGGGTTTCTCTGTGTAGCCCTGGCTGTCCTGGCACTCACTCTGTAGACCAGGCTAGCCTCCAACTCAGATCCTTTTCTCCTTTTATGTGAATATCGTAAGCCTAGATTTGGCCCTAAAATGAGAACTGGTCTCTGTATGAGACAAGTTCCATTCTGAGTTCTCCATTAGACATTATTATAGGGGAAATATAAAAACCAAGGCAATCAACTTTAATTTTTTTTTTTTTTTTGAAGAAAGAGATGCCTTGGCTTATTAAACTACACCTAACAAAGCCTTTAATGATCAACTCTCACCCAGGCCTTACTCCCATCTTAGTGTCTACTTTAAAATAGATCCGAAACAAGAAAGCTTCACTTTGTCTGGGTCTCCACTTGGGGGAACACCTAAATTCAAGTTGAGCAGCCATCAACCATAAGGCTCTGCCCTACGGGTCACACACAGATGACAGTATGTCCACATTACTGCGTTGCTTGGTGTATGTCCTGGCCTGCCTGTGTTGAAAGCAGAAGTCGAAGGGGTGTGCTCACTTGCCATGCTTCCTTCAACCAAGCTGAATAGGCGGCTGCAGAGCTTGCCAGGACAAGTAGCAGAGTGAGTCAGGATGGGACCAACCCCGGGAAAAATTGTGAATTAGGCAGTTTGACTCCAGTGCCACACCTACAAGTACTACATACACCTTCCTGATCTCCTCCCTTGGTATCATTAGCCCCGAGGGTCACTGGCATACCTCAGGCCTCTCCCCCAACACACCAAATTCCTCTCTCCTCCTTCACATCCCTGAAACTGACTACCTCTCCTGCCTCTTCACTAATTAAAATTTACTGCTTCAGTTTCTCTTTCCCTGAGGGTTTAAAGTGACAACTACCTAATCTGATAATGCAGTCCACATTAATGTGTGCAGAGAAAGCTAGACGGCGAATTTTAACCGTGATCTTCTAAAGAAAACACCTTTACAGTTTAACTCATTAGCAACTTGCAGTGAGCATTTCCAGCCAAGGAATTTAGGTGTTTGGGCGCAGGGAAAGCCCTCAACGCTGGCAATCCAAGTAGGAATAGAGGGACCGCATTAGACAAACGTATTGCCAACTCTTATCTGAGAGATGAACTAGCTTGGTCAAGGTGGTAAGTGAGGAGAAACCAGAAGTATCAAGAAAGAAGCTTCTGGGGCAAAAGAAGGTTGAATTTTAGGTGTGCCACAATTAAAGTTTTCTATCTTTCACAGGGCTAGCTAGTCCTAGAACCTACTGGCCATTTTTCCAAAGTTTTTCTTAGAAGAAAACTTACTTTCATAAAACATTAACTAATTCTTCAAATCATACAGCTCTTTTTTTTTTTTTGATGTTTTAAAACACTGCTTTTGAGTTTACAAACCATTCTCAGACAGACATGTATCTCTGTTTGATCCCGGTGAATGTTTTCAACCTCCAAGTGTTTATTTCCTTCACTTTATAGCAGGAAAATGAGGGTCACAGAAGGCAGGTATCTTGCCAAGATTTGTACACACGTCACTGCTGAGCTACCAGACTGCCTCTCCTCTCAACATTTAGATTATCTGTGCCCTTGCTGGCATGTAACTAAATCCTAGGGGGATTCTTGTATTTTAAAGAGTTCAGTTACTCCCCCTCCCCCCCACAAAAAAAAAAAAACAACCCAAAAACCTGTGTATTCAGTGGCCCCGAGGGTAACTGTATTCCTATCTGATTTGAATCACTCCATTCTCCCCCAAGGTACTCCTTCATTCCCTTGGAAGTGTGAGTACTCACAAGCCTCACACAGTCTGTCTTGAGTACTGTAGCTGGCGTGCTCCAATTACCTGCTCATGTTTGGGTGGATTACTTATCTTGCTCCTGCTTCTCACCTGGGCAGGGTTCCCATCACAGTTCTTAGTCTGTTTAGCAAGAAGGAACAATATGTTTCTGGGCTTAACAGGGAGAAAAACACTAACATAGCCCGTCCAAGCCAGAGTATGAATGTTTCACACTGAGAAGAGCCCAAGAAACCAGCTGGGAAAACAATGCTGTTTACAGATGTGGATGAACTCAGAATTAATTTCAGCCTTTAGGGTAAAAAGTGGTCTTTTAAAGTGACTGATATTTAAATCATACAGTCTTAACATTTTAGAGAGATTGACACCCCAGTTGTGGGTTTGTTGGAACACAGAGATGATTTCCTTAGAAATAAAATTTAATTGGGTGCAAAATGTCATACGGGTTGTTGATCACTCAGAAACTATCCTTGGGGCACATGAAGTTCAGAATAGTTTATGTGGAAGGAAGGGCCACCCTATGGCAGACTCCAGCATCCATTCCAAGTATGTGAATGATGGAAACAGAGGACTCACTCCACAAAGCTGTCCTTTGACTTCCACATGCATGTGTACACTTGCACATTATATATGCACACATGATGATAAATTAAATAAATAAAATGTTTTAAATGACAAAATATAAAGTACGGCCAGGCGGTGGTGGCACACGCCTTTGATCCCAGCACTCAGGAGGCAGAGCCAGTGGATCTCTGTGAGTTTAAGGCCAGCCTGGTCTACAGAGATCCAGGACAGGCACCAAAACTACATGGAGAAACCCTGTCTCAAAAAAACCAATATATATATATTATAGTATGATAAACAAACCCACACAAGTTCTAGAAGAAAACATGGGAGGTTATTTTTGGTAACAGGAAGTAAAATAGTTTGTAAGCACACAAGCACACAAAGATGGTCATAAAAGAAATTAAAATCATTCTGACTAATTTGCACTATTCTGTTTACTTTCTTAGATCCTGGCTATCAGTTCCTTTGTTGCATAGTCTGATGGAAAGCATTCTTGTCTGGTTACTGACTTCAATGGGAATAAATACAGTGTTTCATTATAATGCACATTGTGGCTTTGTTGTAAAACATCTACTTCAAAATTATATTTTCCAAATTAAATTTTTTTATTAAGAATGGTGCTGGTTTACAAAGATTATCAGCATCACTTGAAGCATACTATTTTTTTTTCCTCTGACCTAGGAACATAGTCCATTAGATACATTTTTTTTCTATTAGTGGACTTTTTCTATTTACCTGAAATAATTCCTCTTAAATTTGGCATATCATTTGTAAGATAGTTTTAGGTCCTATTTGTTAATATTTTCTTTCTCTAGTTTTTTAAAAATACAAACATAGTATATTCAAAAAGATTAGCTTCTAGGTTTCCTTTGTGTTTCTGGTTTTACTTTAAAATCAGCCTTTCAGCTTCTCTCAAACAGAGGGGATTACTGGAGTCAGAAGCCTTGAGGGCAGCCACCTGAAATGGCTTCATGCAAAAGGGGCGAAAAAACGCTCACAACACTGTAGTTTGTCCATTTTTGTGGAAGTTTACAGCCACTATTTTCTCTGTTCTCTTGGACCTTCTCTTGACAGATTACAAGCTATCTCAAGCTTTACGGATGGTTCTTTTCTTTCCAATAAATGTATCAATTTTCTTTCAATGGCAAACAGAGGCAAGTGTTCTGTTTTTGTTCCTCGGAACAGGCCTCTCCCTATCTTACCTCCCAGATAAATGAACCGGAACCTTGAAAACTGGGGGAAGGGCTGCAAGCATTCTGTCTCCACTCCAGCAGGCTGGCCTTGGTCACTGTTGTTTGCTGAAGGGACTCCGTCCTGCTGCTCTCTACTCTTTAATGTGGTTTCCCTTAGCTGCTCTCCCTCAGCTTGGCTTCATTCATCCCAGTACTCAGCCTTCAGAACCCAGACTGAGTTCCCTTCCTCCATGACTTTTCCTTAGCTGCTGTACTCATAGCTGGCTAAACTTTTGGCTCTCACTTTCAAATTGTTTCTAGAAGGCTAGCTTTCTCCCTCGGGTTTCCTGCTTAGCTCCTTGAGGACAGGGACCTTAGGCTTAGTGCTGTGCATGTTCCATGGAGTTAGGGGGATCACATTCAGTGCATGCTTGCAAGGCCTATTTGAAGCCATCCGTCACAGTTATTCATATGGTGAATGAGATAATGAAAACCCAAAGAGTAGCCAAAGGTAAATCATTAATTAATTCCCTCATTCATCACACCTGTACCAAAGCCTCAGGGGCTGGGGAACCTGGGACTGCAGCTCTCCTGGAGAAGGCACATGAGCCTCCTGTCTCCATTTTGAGAAGATCCATGAAGTAAATCAAGATCCATTTAGGGGTCTCAGACAAAATTAACCGTGCGTGCGCGTGTGCGCGTGCATGTGTGTATAAAATAGAATGTTACGTAATACTTCCAAGAACAACAAAAAACTTTCCCAGACCACAAGATGCTATTCTGTTCATGAATTCTGCAAGACTTCCTTGCAAATAATTGAAATTAAAATGTTGTAGTTTGCAGGAGAGAAGTCACTATCAGGATACGCCTTCGCCAAGCTGTAGTGCTTCTAGAAAAGTGGTTTATTAATCATGTCCTTTTACTGGAAAAATTTAAACGCTGGGATTACCAATTTCACAAAACAACCGAACAAGAATTTCCTTGGTTTTCACGAACACATGAGCATTTTGAGTTTTCCAGGGGACATCTGGGCTGTGTGGCCACCGCACACCCTTGGAAGTCCGTCCCTTCGCAGCTGTGGGAACCTGGCGGAGCTGTTTTCACTGCTCGCACCCTTTCTGGGTCGCCGTGGAGCTGGGGGAGCTGGCCCGGCGACGCTCCCTCTCCCTCCGCTTTCTCCCCCGCCATTCAAAGCCCGGGTGGTGCCTCCAGAATCTGGACTCCCGGCTGCGAGGAGGGGGAGGGGATGGCAGCCGCGCGTTCTGTCACTCTCCCCCGCGCGCGCCTCGGAAAGTTGCTTCCGAAGTTTGGGGAGCCGGGGAGCGGCTCTCTCCTCAGGTCGGCGCCCGAGCAGGAGCGCGCGCCGCACAACTCGGCCGCGGCGCCGCTGCCGCCATCAACCTGAGCGAGCGTGGGGCTGAGTCAAAGGAAGAGCCGGGCGCCGGGGCCTAGGGCACTGGTTGTCATGGCAACCGGGGCGCTGGTCTCTCCCCCACCCTCCCCCCGGGATACCATCCCCCTCGAGACGGGGCGGGGCGGGGCGCCAGGCGGACCAATGAGGCGGAGCGGAGCGCCGGGGCTGAGCCCCGCCGTCCAGTCCGGGCGCGGGCGGGGTTGAGTGACAGCGCGGGGGCGGGGCCGGCGCGTCGGGCCGAGGAGGAGCTGCGCGGCGCGAGGAGCTCGGCCGGCCGCGCCGCGGCGAGGGTGACACACCATGGTCACAGTCCCCGGAGCTCTCCGCGCCGCCGCCGAGCAGCGCTCCCCGGCTCGTCCGTCCTCCTCAGCCGCCCGGGCAGCGCCGCGCGCGGGCGGCCGTCGTTGAGGCGCTGCGGAGTCGCCGCGGGCCGGCGGGAGCTCGGCGGGGGTCGCCGCCCGGCGATGCTGCTTCTCTCGCCGCCGACCCCTTCCGCGCACGCCCGAAGCAGCTCCGGGAAGCAGAGGCGGCGGCTCTCGGCGCCCGCGCGCTGCGCTCCGGTGGCCGCACCGGGGCTCCCCACGCGCCGGTAAGGAGCACGCGCGGCCCCGGGCCGGCTCGGCGGGATGTGCGGGCCTCCGGGGCGTCCCGTCGGGTCCCCGCGGTTCGGGTGGTTGGGGTGCCTGGTGCGCCGAGGGTGGGAAGCGCAGAGACCGCCCCCCCTCCCCCGAGTGGGAGCGACGGGCTGTGTGGGTCGCAGCGAGTTGTGACATTGCCCCGTGGAGCCGGTGCGGCCAGCCCTGCGCGGAGCGCGCGGAGGGAAGGGGCTCGCGGAGTCTGTTTCTAATTTCTGCAAATGATTGTGGAGATGGTGTGGCGAGAGGCCGCCCAGAAGAATGTGTCTGTGTAAGGGATCGAAGAAGGGGGTGGGGACGGGGCGGGGGGCGAGAGACACTGCCTGATCAAACTCTCTATTAGTGTGCTTCTCTTTGCTCCAGGCCAGTCTTCCCGACTTTCTTTGGCTCGTTACGTGAGCGCGGAGAGCTGCGGAGTTAAAAGTTAAGCCAAAGTCACGGAACTTTGGAAATTTAATTTCCTGATGTTGTTAGAGGAGGGAGGAGGACGGGGAGACACAGGACGGAGTTACAGCAGGGCAGGTTTCTTGGGCCTTACCGGAGTTTAAGATCGACACCTCCCCACATTGGCGACTAATCTTTTTCGACAACCTTCTGTTATTTTCGCTTAATTGCATCTTTGAATTAACAAACGCGGTGACTTCATAGGGAGCTGCCTGGAGCTGAGTTTACCTCGCCGAAAATGGGGCAATGGGGTTTGTTTTCAAGGCGGGTCCTACACAAAATGTGGGACACCTGATCTGTGGGTTGAAGGACGCTGCTCACTAATTAGGAAGATTTAAAAAGGTCTATCTAGAGAGTTTATATTCAAGGATGGGAAGGAAAAAAAAAAGTACCTGTATTATGAAACAGGCGTTGGTATTTTCCCAAATTCTTGGACTGGGTTGGCAGGGTCGGGGTGAAAGCCTGCTTCATTCTCGTTGTCTGCCAGGAGTGGTGACGAGGTACAAATTATTTCTTCACTTGAAGTTTTTTTTTTTTCTTTCTAAATTCATGAAGATAATGACTCAGTAGATTCATAAATTTATACAGATGAAGTACCGTGTCCTCCAGTCCTACGTGTGCTTTGCAGTGTTTTTCGTAACATGATGTTCTAAATTAGATGTTCTCCAGGTTTCCTGGGAGTACCTTTGGTGAGAAAGGAGATGGCTGTTAGAATTTAAAATAGAAACTATTCAGGATTATTTAGGAAAAAGGATGTATTCTATAGCGTCTTTCGCTTTCAGCATCAGAGAACTGTGACCTCCTTTACCATTACATAGATTTATCTTTGAATTTACATTGTTCCACCAACACTTCCTTATGCCAAGTCTTTTTTTGAGGATGCTTATCAAAATCCAAAAATACACACACACACACACACACACACACACACACACAGGGTCTGTTTAAAGGGCAGATTTGAATACCACAATGGTGTCAAAAGTTGTAAAACTTTTTTTTTTTTTTAATCTTATTTGTAAGATGCCTCTTAAATGCAGGATTTCGGCAGGAGAATTGACAGGCCATTTGTTTGTGGATAGTAGGTGTTCCCCTTTCAAATGGGGGTGGAGTGGTGGGGTGGAACCCAGGGCTTTGCACAGGCTAGGTAGAAAGGTGCTCCATGCCTGAGCTGCGTACCCACACCTAGGTCTTTATCTTACAGAGCTTATCTTTTATTTAAGAGAAATGAGTCTAGCCGTGTTTCGCCTTTAATAGATTAGGGATTGGGTGGGTGAGCATGGCTGCTTGTCCATCAACAGTTGTTTTTCTGTTTCTTGTCGTCTTGTCCCGTCCCAAATCTGTTACAGAAGAAGAGTGTCTGGGGAAACTGGAACTTCTTTTTCCTCGTTTTCTGCCCTTTTCTTTCTGCCCTTTTAAAAAGTGAAACATGAATCAAATTATAATTAATGCTATTTAAAATTGAAATGAAACACAACCACGCTCCAAGCCAGTACATTTGTCAGCATGTTCTTACTGGAATGTGTTTTGGGAAGTCTCTGCCTCTCATTAGAATAGTTGACTTTAAAGTATTGTCACCAGGTCTCTGCTGCAACTGGCATGACTCCTTTGCGTTCTTACCACTTTTAAAGGTGGAGCCTGAGAAATGCAGAAAGATACTGCTGCTTAGGGTAGAATAGGTCTTCTCCCTCCTCCCCTCTCCTTTTCTGAAAGTTTTTCTCCATTTAAAAATTAAAGTGGGCCTAGCACACAGGAACTGTATTTTTTTTTTTTTTTTTTTTTTTTTTTTTTTTTTTTGGAGCTGAGGATCGAACCCAGGGCCTTGCACTTGCTAGGCAAGTGCTCTACCACTGAGCTAAATCCCCAACCCCAAGGAACTGTATTTTTAAAAGATAGTTTTTTCATCAGTAAATTGATATGTGACTTTTAATGAGCTAAGTAAAGTTAAAAATTTCATGTCATATCAGAGCTAGCATGCCCCTACACTGAGAGAGGAGGCCTTACACTAGTGTAGGGAAAAGTGGAAACATTGTTTAAAAATCCTTCTAGTCTGCTTTTTGTTTTGTTTTGAGGCAGGGTCTTTCTAGAGAGCCCCGACTGTTCTGGAACTCCCTGTGTAAACCAGGCTGGCCTGGAATTTACAGAGCTCTGCTGGCCTCTTCTTCCTGAGTGCTGGGATTAAAACCATACATCACATCCTGCTCTAGATCCTTCTAGTCTGGTGTCATGAGGGAATACCCTATACTGTCCACACTCCATCCCCAAAGGTGTGGCCATTATTAATAGCTTGTAAAGCAGTAGGAAACCAATTGTTTAATTATTTACAAAAACCAACAAAACGAAAGAGTAACTTTTAAGAGATCACATATATAAATAAGGTGGTGTAGATGTGACCTTAAACTTAATGGGGTTCTGTCATAGCTGGCTATGTGATGCATAGGAGCTTTAGCAACGCCCTGCTCTGTTACTTAAGTGTTTGATTACCAAAGAAACTTTCTTCTCTGTTGTTTTGTTTTCACAATGGAAAAGTGTGAAAATGTTTTCAAAGAATCTGCCTGGAGCAGAACCTGTGCTGAAGAGTTCAAAGGGCCCAACTGTCTGGCAGAGGTCTCCGAATCCCACAGACCTGAAGTTTATGTCTCACCTGTAAATAATTCAAGAGTGTCTACCTCCAGTTCAGCTAGAAGATGAGATTAAGTGTGCGCAGACATAGTTACGTGCAAGCTCACATGGTCTTGTTTAGCCTGTTCGCCCTCCTTCTAACCTTCTACAGAATGAAACAGCATTCTCAACTATAGAAGCTTGTGACTGTCTCCTCGGGTCAGTTCTGAATGTCTAGACTGGTGGTTCTCAACCTTCCTCATGCTGTGACCCTTTAGTACAGTTTCTCAGGTTGTGGTGACCCCCAACTATACGATTATTTTTGTTGCTACTTCATAACTGTAATCTTGCTACTGTTATGAATCATAAATATCTGATATTCAGGCTATCTGATACGTGACCCACAAGTTGAGAACCATTGGTCTAGACTGTGTAACTCACATTTAGCTCTCGAGTTTTTGTTTTGGTTTGTTTTTTGCTTGAATCTGGGTTGTCAAAAGGCCCGCAAAGAAATGTCTGCCTCATTGAGCATCTGTGCTTCTTTTCTGATGTTCTTTCTAGCTTAGTGGTACCCAGCTACATTGTCTCTTAGAGTCACTTACATAGATTTTAATACTTTGTATGCTCAGACATCAGCCTCTATCAAAAAAAATGGTCCTCAGGGTAAGATCCAGGCGTCTGAAGTTCTAAAAGCTACTCAAGAGATTACTCCATAGAAATACCTTGGGAAGCAATGCTCTGGACTCATCTACATAGTATAGAAAATACTTTCATTTCATTGTATTTTTCTTTGTGTCTGTGTGTATGTGTGTGCATGGGAGCATCTGCACACCCGTGTGTGTCTTCTCTGAGTCATTTTTCTTCAGACTTGTAATTTAGACTGTGTGCACTCTATTTACTTGTCTTCTCCAGTGCTGGGGTTAAACCTGGATGGAGCCTTGTTTATATCCACTGACTCCATTCCCATTCCCAGCCTTGAAGTTGCTGTTTTTTTTGGTTTTTTTTGTTTAGTTTTGTTTTGTTTTTTCGAGACAGGGTTTCTCTGTGTAGCTTTGCGCCTTTCCTGGAACTCACTTGGTAGCACAGGCTGGCCTCGAACTCACAGAGATCTGCCTGGCTCTGCCTCCCAAGTGCTGGGATTAAAGGCATGCACCACCACTGCCCGGCGAAGTTGCTGTTTTCTAAGAGTTGTTTTTATTTGTGTATGTGAATGTTTTGCCTGCCTGCATGTATGTGCAGTATGTTTGTGTCTGGTCTATGGAGTCCAGAAGGAGGCATACCTTGGATACCCTGGAACTGGAATTTGAGACACTTGTAAGTCTCCATGTGGATGCTGGGAATTGAACCTGAGTCCTCTGCAAGAGCAACAAGTGCTATAACCACTGAGCCATCTCTCCAGCCCTGTAGAGTTGTTCTTTTAAGAAAAGATAAATGCCGTATCTTTCTTCTGAGAGGGGTTGGTTTTTGTTGTTGTTTTATTAATAAATTCTGTTCTCTGACAATTCCATTCATGACTACAGTGCATCTCACTTATGCTTCCCTCATCCTCCTAACCCTGCCAATCCCCTTCTCTTTACAAACCTTTTCCCTATATTCATGACTTTTTGTTTTGTTCTCATGGAGTTTAATCAGGGCTGTCTGTGTGACCACAGATGTTGAACTGTCCATTAGATCCTGGCGTGCTCACCAGTGGGTATGCAGCTAGATACTCTGCCTTCCCATCTCCCCAGATGTTGCTGTGATTTGGCTGTTCTAGGTTGTCAATGTGACTACATCTGGAATTAACTAAAACTCAGATGACTGGGTACACCTGTGAGGGTTGGTTTTTTGTTTTTGTTTTTATTAATCATTTGAAGATTGAAGACCCACTTCTAATCCAGATCTTTGAGGTGGGAAGATCCATCTTTAATCTGGACCACACCTTCTGCTGGCAGAGAATATAGAGGTCGTGGAAGAAGGAAGCTTTTGCTCTTTGCCAGTTTGTTCTCACTGACAAGTCCATTTCTTCACTGGCATTAGAGCCTACTCTTTGGGATTCTGACATACACAGAAAACTGGCGGAAACATCCAGCCTCATGGAGTGAGCAACTAATGGGTTCTAGACCTTCCGTTGGTAGACAGCCATTGTTGGACTAGCTGGACCGCTAAAATGTAAGCCATTCTAGTAAATCCTATAAACACGTGTATACGCATCCCTTCTTTAAGTTCTGGTCCTCTAGAGAACCCTGGCTAACACAGTTGCCAGTAGGTTCACAGGAAGTGATAGGGCCGTGTTAGCCCTTCTTCATCCACAGTTGACTATTGGTGTATGTAGTTTGTAGAGGCTGGGTGCCGGTAGGTGCAGCTGCTGTGTCATGCTTAGAAACTGCATTGTGTAGCCCTTCTTCTCTAATGGTGCTTATGTTCCTTCTGCCCTCTCTTAGGCAATGTTCATTGAAGCCTTAGAAGGGTGGTATAACTGTTTAGGCTTAGTCCAAGTGTCCTTTATTATCAGCATCTTGTCCCTCTTTTCATTGCAAGATGCGTGGAGACTTGAATGAGAATGTACCCGTAAGTCCAGATGCTTGAATGCTTCTCTTTAGTGGTGCTGTTTGGGTAGGTTTAGGAGATGTTGCCTTACTGGAGGAAGTGTGTCGCTGGGCATGGGCTTTGAGGTTTCAAAGCCACGTGCCATTCCCAGTTCTTTCTTCCTGCTTCCTACTTAAGGTTCAAGATGTGAGCCCTCAGTGTGCTGCATCAGCTACCATGCCTCCTGACTGCCTCCTTGACGTGATGGACTCATCTCTCTTTGGAACCATAAGCCAAAATAAACTCTTTCTTAAGTTGCTGTGGGCATGGTGTTTTACCACAGCAGCAGCAAAGTCATTAATACAGGCAGCTTCTCTGATTA
This sequence comes from Peromyscus eremicus, assembly GCF_949786415.1. NCBI lineage: Eukaryota > Metazoa > Chordata > Mammalia > Rodentia > Cricetidae > Peromyscus > Peromyscus eremicus. The sequence continues at coordinate 91,562,980 of NC_081426.1, forward strand.
AAACTAAGTAGCCTTTGTATAGTTGGACATTTCTCTCCTGCCCACCTGTTCCTAAATACCCACAGCCACTTACCAAGTAAGTGACTCGGAGGCTTAATATAAATTATAAATGCTCGGCTAATAGTTCAGGCTTATTACTAACTAGCTCTTACATTTTTTTTTCTTTTTGGTTTTTCGAGACAGGGTTTCTCTGTGTAGCTTTGCGCCTTTCCTGGAACTCGCTTTGGAGACCAGGCTGGCCTCGAACTCACAGAGATCCACTTGGCTCTGCCTCCCGAGTGCTGGGATTAAAGGCGTGCGCCACCACCGCCCGGCCTAGCTCTTACATTTTAAATTAACCCATATTCCTTATTTATGCTCTGCTATGTGGTGGTACCTTTATTAGCATGGCATGTTCATCTCCGGCTCCCTCTTGTGTCTGACTGGCTGCTCCAAACTCTGCCTTTCTCCTTCCCAGCATTCTCAGTTTGGCTTTCCTGCTTAATTTTATCCTGTTCAGCTATTGGCCAGTCAGCCTCTTTATTAAACCAATCACAGTGATACATCTTCACAGTGTACAAAAGGATTATTCCACAGCTCCTTTATTTGTGGGTATAAACATTGATATTTATAATGTGGTTTGATGGTATTAATTCAACCAAGAAGTACTATTAGGTTCCCACCTAGGGCCTGAGACCTCCTCCATCATTGGTTTTGGACTGGGTTTAAAGTATGGATTCCTTCTTTGTGGAGCAGTCCTCAAACACAGCCATCAAGCAGTTGGTTACTCCAAACACTTATGCCACTGTTGCACCGTGGGTACATCTTGCCTGGCAGGCTGGTATTGTACTACCTAAGGTTCCTGCTGGAGAAGACCATCGATACACCCCTGGTAGCCTGCATAACACCATGCAACAGGCACTGTGAGAACCAGCCAGCAGGGAGGAAGCTTCCAGCTCAGTTCCAGCTTGATTTCTCGGTATCTTGTGTCCAAGGTGTGCAGTCTTTTCAGCGATAGGTTCTTCTCAACTAGTCCTGGAGAGTAACCTCCTAGTTAGCTTTTTCTTGCTGTGGTATAACACACTGACCAAAAACCTCTTGAGAGGAAGGGGTTTGTTTGACTTACACTTGTATAGTTCATCATTGAGAAGTGAGGCAGGACTGAAGCAGAAACCACAGAGGAATGCTGCTTATTTGCTTGTTTAGCAACCAACCTTCTTACACAATTCAGGGCCGCCTGCCCAGGGGTGTACCACCTACAGTGGGTCCTCCTACAGACATCTAATGAGGAAATGCCCCACAGACATGCCCACAGGTCAGGTCCTCCATAGAGATGCCCTCCTTCCAGATGACTCCAACAGTGGCCAAGAGGAATGGAAAGAGCCTTCCTCTTTCCCCAAAACGCCTTTGGGACCTACCCAGGTATCCCACATCTGGCACTGGGGTATTTTTAGTGCAGCATTGACTGTCCTATCTGGGTCTCTGCCTTCAAACTCTCTTCTATGTTTTTTAATTGAACTCCGGACAGCAAGTTACTGAATGGCTTTTGTTTTGTTTTGATTAATCTTCCCAGCCCTCACCCTCCAGCTGCCCCACCCCAGCCCTCTCCCTTTGACCCCTTCCACCTCCAGCGGTTCTCCTCCCCTCCCCTTACCTTAAGGCAGCTCTCCACAGCACACATGTTGGATGCCAGCATTACCTTTCTGTTGTGCCTAGTTCTAACTTCGTTTTCAGAGTGCTCGAAGGCCAACCGAATAGCTTAGTTCTTCTCAGATGCTAAGCTTGAGATGTGGAAATGTAATGTCCCAAACACTAAAAATAGAAAAGTCATCATTATGCCTCCAGTGTTAGGAATAGATGGTTTCCTTTTGAAGGAATATCATTTTTTTTCCTTCTGCCTAGGAAGGCTCATAGTTATTAAATGACATGATCAGATTTTCAAAAGGAAACTCTTATTTGGTGTTAACATGAGCACACAGAGTGACTTCGTTTTTTTTCCCCCCATGGTGAAAGATTTCCCTGTAGAGAAGAAAAAAAAAATCCCAAAGAATTTTAGAAAATTGGAAGCTGACCTTGAACCATTGAATTTAATGGTGACTTCCACCGTGTCCGCTGCTGACGAGCAGCTTGAAAGAAGCTGCTGTCATTCACCTTCCTGCATGCCTATTTGTAACACCTAAAAGGACGTCCTGTTGCCAGGTTTTACTGGTTTAATGTGCTCCTAGTATAAGTGAAAAGGAATGTTGATTTAAAACTCTGCTGTCTTTGTGGCGAATTCTTTTTCATATACTCCTTCCCCTACTCAGATGATACACTGTTGCACACAGAATATTGTGTCCTACAGATAGTATATTTTTGTTTATAGCATAGCCCATGATGGCTACAAATTCAGCATACAACCTAGGTTTACCTCGAACTCCTGATCCACCTGCCTCAGTGATGGGATTTACAGTGTACCACCACATGTAGTATATTCATGGAATCAAAATGAATCATTCTTAATGAATGTCTAGGTTAGAACAATTATGCTCATGGAATCATGGAATGATAGCAAAGGCCCTTAAAGTTGCATTTTGCTTTGTATTTTGAAGAAAGATGATCTGAGAATTATTTAAAATCAGAGAACTTTTTTAAGAAACTTAGTTTCCCTTGTTATTTTCTCTTCTAGAAAAGTATAACTTGGAATATTTCAACTATCCAACTGAAGTAAATATTTGGTATTTAAAATATTCACCTGAAAAATCTAATGTAATTCAGCTTTTAAAGGAAGAGAATAATCAGTATCTTGAAAGTGGAACTTGAGGTTTGGATAATCCATGAAGTTCCTCTCAGTGCCTTTCATGTTCCTGATGTGAGCTGATTGTAATTTTATGGAATCCTTTGAATGTAGTATTGATTGAATTCATTTCTCACACAGACTGTTTTATTTTTATGCTGTTTTCTGGTTTACAGCAAGGATTCATATATAATATATGTTTTCTCAGACTATATAAAAATTTATCAAAACTTAAAAAATAGCCTTTTAGCTGTAATTCATCTGAAAAGATGGGATTAGAAGCCTTTTTAAATCTTAAAAAAAAGAAAGAAAGAAAGAAAGAAAGAAAGAAAGAAAGAAAAAGAAAGAAAGCACTTCAATAACTGCAGTGGGAGTCTTGGGGCAGGAATTCGGATCTACGTGGAATAAATTGCCCTGTAGAGCTGTGGTGTCCAGCTCTGCTATTTGGGGCTTTGAGTGTAAAAGTGAATGACAGGTGTCCCGTTCCCAGTAATGCCAGTTATGACTCGGGCCAGTGTATTCTCCAGCGTTTATGTTTACAGCACAGAATTCACAGTGAATAAATCTAGGGATTTGGAATAGATTCTCCAATATTAAGATACAAATGGGAACTTTTTTTTTTTTAAGACTGAGTCTCTGTGGAGGCCTGGCTGTTCTGGAATTAGATATGTAGAAGAGCAAGCTGGCCTTGAACTCACTGAGATCATCCTACCTCTTGTCTCCAGAGTGCTGAGATTAAAGGCGTGTGTGCCACCACACCTGACTACTTCAACTTTTTTTTTTTTAATTTTTTTTTTTTTCCCTTCAGACAGGGTTTCTCTGTGTAGCTTTGCGCCTTTCCTGGAACTCACTCTGTAGCCCAGGCTGGCCTTGAACTCACAGAGATCACCTGCCTCTGTCTCCGGAGTGCTGAGATTAAAGGCGTGGGCCACCGCTGCTCATCATACTTCAACTTTTAAACAGTATTTTAATGTTGTTACCTAATGTTTCACACTCAGTGTGCACCTGAGAACCAAATGGAGGTATTTTAAGTAACATTTCCTCTAAATCTTTCTTGATGTTTACTTTAGCTCACCAGCCGTTTATTTCAAGGGGAGTCTAAGATCTTAGTATGATACAGTTCCAATGTAATTCATAAAGATTCCATTGGGAAGGGGATACTGTCCTGCCCAGATGGGTGTTAGATAATATCATTGTGGATGAGCGGCTCTGTTCAAGCTTTTCCAGAGCGGTCTGGTGTTGCAAGTTGAACCTGAGCTAAGCCATGGCAGCATTCTCACCCTGCTTAACTTTTAAAGGGCCCCTTGTTCATGAACTGCTGTTCTGCCAGTCGCCGGTGATACACAGGGATGGATTTGCTGCTCCGGGTTCTCACTGTGCTCACTTTGCTCACTTGAAAGACCATTTTCTGTGAACTACTTGTGCTTCTTTATAGTGGTGAGAAATTGCAGTGCGTAGTTAATGCAAGAAACCTAATGTAATAATGGGCTATGAAAAGCTGGGATTTTTCTTTACTATATCACAGTGTCTGGGCTTAATCCTTTGGAGCTGAGCTAGTGGCAGTTTCTGAATATGCCATCGATTCCCTAGACATCTGTTTCCTTTTCCATTTCTGTATTGCATAGTTTTCATCGTCAATATGGCTTCATGATTGTGAAATGGCAGCCAGCATTCTACTTGAAATGTTATTGTTGCAGGCAGAGAGGATATATATGAAGTGGGAAATTCTACATAGTATACCTTTTCTCACCCAATGACTTCCATTTCTTTTGGCAACCCCAACTTGTTAGGGAAGTTGAAAGTTGTAGGTTTTTTGGTAGATATTTGGTTGTCCTAAAACAAATTATAGTATATATATAATATATAGTGTGTGTGTATATATATATATATATATATATATAGTAATATAGTAGATATTAGCGATCCAGTTATTGTTCTCTTTGAATTCAACATTGTGTGTGTGTGTGTGTGTGTGTGTGTGTGTGTGTGTGTTTGTGAGTATGTGTCTATGGGTTTTGTTTTTGAGACTGCATCTTGCTATGTAGCCCAGGCTGGCCTTGAACTCTATGCCTTTCATTCTCACTCTCCCCACAGCTAGGATTATATTTGTGTGACCATACAGTGGGGACCTTGAACACTGCACATGCTCCTTGGGGAGGCTGGTTTGTGGCAGTAAGACCATTTGCTGCCTTTGTTCTTTGCATTATTTGGTACTTTATTCTTGGTAATGTATCATTCATTCATGCAGTTGGTCAATCAGCATTTGGTCTACTCTTGATTCACTAAGATGAGTTAATGCTAACATTTTAACAAAACAAATCAATGTCTATTCATAGCCATTCATAAATGTTTAGTTTTTTTGAAAACAGAGTGTCTTGCTTTGTTTATTCACATTCATGAGTAGTTAGAAAGCACAACATAGCAGAAAGAGTTCAGATTTTGAGTTTAGGTAGTCCTCAGGTTTAAGTTGTATTTAACAGAGTGATTTGGGATTATTTTTTTCTGAGTTTGTTTTGTAAAATGGAAAAAAATATCTCCTTGATAAGGTTTTGTAAGCTTTATTTTTGAATGGTAAATATATAAACAAGTTGAGTTTATAAGAATTATTTGTGTTCGTTCCACTCTTCTGTCTGCTTGAAGAAATAGAAGCCTAAGAAATACGGCCACAGTGTGAGCCTGAAGCCTTAGTTCTCTGCTTATCACTCAGGGTTAGCGTCTCTGGTTTAGGCTGTTCTGAGGAGGCCTGCCTCTGCTTTTGTTATCAGATGGGTTTTTCACGTGAGCTTTTTAAATGCAGCATAACTGTACCTGAGCCCCTTCAGGATAAAAAGGAAACAACTAAACCTCTCTTGTGCCTTCGAAAATGTGATGTAGGGAGACTGGTGAGAAGTGATCACAGTATATAACTATAGCTGAGACAGCAGCACCAGTTGTAACTGTTTCTGTAAATCTGTTCCCGATGTAAACAGTTTACAGCACCCTGAAGACTTTCACTAGCCACTTTGTGCTCAGGGTTACTTTATTTTGAGAACTCCTTAGGGGCGGGGGAGAAAAATGGTTTCTGTCCCCAAACTCAGAGTCTATAGTTTTTTAAGCATAGAAAAGATAGAAAACCATTGTTTATTGTACAATAAACAGAATAAAAATCTTCACAAGGAAAGTGTGGGCTGATGAAAAGCGGGGACTCACTTGGGAAGCAGAGCTTGTTGAGCTGAACCTTGAAAATGTTAGATGCCTGGGAATGAGTGTGCTGTGTGCTAGAGCAAAACGAGAATGCCTGAGAAAGGAAGTGTCAACCAGGAAGTGTTAGGGATGGCTTGAGAAAGGGGGGAAGGGGAGAGGACAGAGAAGGGCAGATCTAGTCAAAGACCCAGGGAAGTGGAATGCCAGTGAGCAGGGAGTCAGGTGATTGCCAAGCCTGGGCAGCCAGTGAGAGTCGGAAGACAGGAGCCAGGCAGCTGAAGTTGCAGCAGGGGCATCTATCCCAGTGCTGATGTAGGAAGAGGGAGGAAACAAATTAAAATGGAGTGTGTGTGGAGCGACAGTGAGGAGGGCTGGATGATCTGGGAGGTTTCAGAGGATCAGAACAGTATTCCTTCTTAGCAGGAGATTCTAGAACAGATCCTGTGAGATTTCAAGTGGCAGAAGAGTCTGGAAGGAAAGGAGAGAGTTAGGTGGAGGTATTCCTGTAATCAGAGCAGCTTTCTTGGGAAACGAGGGGAGATTGTGTGGGTGTTTTGAGCAGAGTGGGAAAGTGATTTACGCAGCACTTTGGAAATTTACACAGTAAGTCGCTGAATTGAATTTATTTACTGTGTTCTTCTGCTATCTGCCAGTTGTTAGAGCAGGCCAGCAGAGGATCTTGACTTTTGATAAAATGTGTGAGGTGTTTGTTTCATCGCAAATACTTTGTGATAAGTTGGCTGCTTGATCACTTAATCTAGGCCTGGAACTTGTGTTTAAGATGAGCCAGACAAGCTGTAAATTCAGAAACGGTCTCAATGGAAACGAATCCCTTTCTGTTGTCCAGCACTCTGCTATTGTAGCTGGGTTTAATTTGCCATTAGGGAAATTTTATTGTCAGCCTTTAGGCTGATTTATTGATGATGATAATCACTAGGATTCAAATCTTTAAAATAATTGAGAATGCTTTCTGAAAATTGTTTTGACTATTAAAGAACTTTCCGTCCTCTCGGAGATTAACATTGAATTTGGCATGTGTCTACTAGAAGCTTTGAAATGATTCCTAACTTTGGATCTAAATCCAGGTAAATGTTTTATCTGGTATACCATCAAATGTGAGTCAGTTCAATAAACACAGTAAGTGTATTTGACCACTTGATGTTAACTTTTTAAAAGCTTTTGCTATTTATTTTTTTATGTGTGTGTGTAAGTGTGTGTAACACAGCACGTGTGTGGAAGTCAGGTCAACTTTATGGAATTGATTCTTTATTTTCACCTTTATACAAGTTTGGGAGTTGAACTCTGTTATGAGGCTTAGCAGCAAGAACCTTTACCCACTGAGCCCTCTTACAGGCCCCTGATGTACATGTTTCATTTTTAAAAAACACATGAAATTCCTTCACTATCTACAAATACTTAATTGTTGCTTATAGTGATCTGGTTGACTCACTTAATCTGGTAACTTCGAGATGTGGTCCGAAATTCTAAAACGGCATCCTGACTAGCCAAGTCATGAAGGGTTCACATGCCTTGCCTTGATTAGTAAGATGTACTCAATGGTGTTCTAGTGTTTCCTTTGCTGCTACTTGTAAAACAAAGTTCTTTTTTAAGCTTTGAAAAATTGCATGTATTAATATAGTGAGTGCATGTGTGCTCACACATCCTATGCCTCCTCATGTGTGAAAGTCAGAAGACTGTGGAAGTTGATTCTGTCCTTCCATTGTGTGGGACCCAAGGATTGAACACAGGTCTCTGGCCTGGTGGCAAGTGCCTTTACTACCTGAGCTGTCTTTCCAACTCAAGAAATTTCTAAGAAAGGAAGTATTTCTAAGAAAATCTCCAGAGGGGATAATGTTAGTCTACCACCTAAATTAACGAACTCCTGGTTCACTTACTCACTTGAAAATATGTTACTTCTTGACTATGTGAAAAAGATTTAATCAAGAATATTTTTTTTTTTTTTTTTTTTGGTTTTTCGAGACAAGGTTTCTTTGTGTAGCTTTGCGCCTTTCCTAGAACTCACTTGGTAGCCCAGGCTGGCCTCGAACTCACAGAGATCCGCCTGGCTCTGCCTCCCGAGTGCTGGGATTAAAGGCATGCGCCACCACTGCCCGGCTAAGAATATTTTTGAGAAAAAATTTATTTATTATTATTGGGAAGGGGGTTGAATCGAGAATTATGATATCTGACCTGAAGATTCTTTTTAATGTGAAGTAGGCTAATTGATTCCCATGCATTGTATAATTTAGGCCAAGTGTTTTATAACAGAAGCAAGAAGTACTTGAGGCTGGGTGACTGCCTTTCAAAGATGTTAGGGAAAAAAAATTATCAATTTCAAAATATACTGCTTTAATGTAAAAATTTGATCCTTCAAAGCAGTTTATGGTACATTCCCCTGTTGTCTTATTTCCTACAGCTATGGAAATCAAGATGACACTAGATAAATTATGTAAAGTAATATAGATAATCAGTGGAAAAGTCCATGCTTTGCATCTATGCAATCTGGTTCCAAGCCTGTATTCTTAATATAACACTAAATAATTCAAGTGAAAACCATTTCTAACTTTTGATTGGGACTGGAAATAATGAACTTACTAAGATACGCCTGTTAGAGACAGCTTTGACCAGCTCCACACAGTGCGCTTCATGCATTGAAAACTGTCCCTTAGTTTGTTTGACAGCTGTTATTTATAGAACTCAAAACTCCTACAAAGTTTTCTTCCCTTTTGAATCAGTTCTTTCAGGGAACGCGGATTCTTTCTTTGGTCTTCGTTGGAGGGTAGAGTTTGCGCACTAGAGTTCTTTTAGACAAAAATTTAAATCTCTGTTAACCATTTCCCTCCACTCTGTTCATATCTTTTCTTTTTTATTCTTAGGAATTACATACTCCTTTCCACAGGCAGGTAGTGCACATGACCATGCGGCTCTTTTGTAAAGCAAATTGTTCTGTTGACCACAGAAAGGCAGGAGCTGTGTGGACTTTAGCAACTGTGCACTATCTAACCTGTTGGTATCTTTAGAATAGATAGAACTTGTGTACTATACCACCCCCAGAGATAGAATCTGTCACCTTCCTCCTTTATATCCAGGTCCCTACCTGAGGGACCTGCATCCTTCCTTTCCCTAGTTATCCAAAGCCAGGAGGAAGCGTTGCTGATGTCACCCTGATCTGCTTGTCTTCCTTAACATGGATGTGCATAGACCCCCCCACCCCCCAGTGCAGTATAAATGTGGCTGCTGAAAAGGATTTCTGCATAGGAAATTTTCCTTTTTTTTCCCCAATAGAGTATCACATATTTTTCTTTTTTCTCACATTATATAATTTGTCAAAATTTCTGACACTTTTGAACTATTAACACCGTCTTCAATTATAACATTTAAGTTGGAAATTTCCTTTTAATGGAGTTGCTAAATATTGGATAAAACTGAAGCATTATCATTGTATGGTTGGGAAAGGAGCTTTCATCTATTTTGATTTCCTTAAGAGGATGAAGGAGCAAAGAAGCTAGGTGTACCGCAATTCTCAATTGTTTATTTATTTATTTATAGACAGGTTCTCATTATGTTGACCAGGCTAGCCCCAAATTTACAGCGATCTACCTGCCTCTACTGGTGTGCTGGGATTAAGGGCATATGTTCCACACATTTTTTAAACTAAAAATCTATTTAGTATGTGTATGTACATGATAAGTGTGTATGCTTGCTTGACATGGTGTGAATGCTGAAGTCAGAAGACAGCTTAGGGAAGTTGATTCTTGACCTCCACAGTGGATTCTGGTGGGTCACACCAGGTCATGAGGCTTGTACAGCAAGTGCCAATACATGCTGAGCTATCTCACCAGCCCTGCAATTTCTAAAACCATGTTTGCTTTTCTACTTTTGTTGGCTTAAGCATGAACACGAATACTGGGACTAAGTGTGCACTTCCCTCGTGCGCTTCAAGTTCAGATTATTTTTCCTGCTTAATGTAGAGGATTGAAAAGGATACCCCTCAACATGATTCTCTCTCTCTCTCTCTCTCTCTCTCTCCTTCCTTCCTTCCTGCCTTTCTTTCTTTCTTTCTTTCTTTCTTTCTTTCTTTCTTTCTTTCTTTCTTTCTTTCTTTCTTTCTTTCTTGTTTTTTTGGTTTTTTGAGACAAGGTTTCTCTGTGTAGTTTTGGTGCCTGTCCTGGATCTCACTCTGTAGACCAGGCTGGCCTCGAACTCACAGAGATCCACCTGACTCTGTCTCCTGAGTGCTGGGATTAAAGGCGTGCACCACCGCCGCCTGGCTCAACATGATTTTCTGATACCATCATTTCAGCTTTTTCTTAGTACCCTCCATTGTGAACCTTTCAAAATATAGGCCTTCTGGCTTCCAATCATAAGCCACAGCTAAGTCACCTTTTTTTGTTTAAACATTTAGAATGCTTTCTGGAGTCAGAAAGCATTTCTGTCATTTAAACTGAGTCCAAGATATGTAGGACTGCCCTGCACTCAGCACATCTCTTTAGGGATCTTCCTTTCAGGGACTGGCTGTTTTGATTGCACTTTTTGGTTTTTCAAGACAGGGTTTCTCCATGTAGTTTTGGTACCTTTCCTGGAACTCACTCTGTAGACCAGGCTGGCCTCAAACTCACAGAGATCCGCCTGGCTCTGCCTCGCTGGGATTAAAGGCGTGTGTGCGCCACTACCGCCCAGCCTTGATTACACTTTATGTAATTCTGTAAGTTAATGACATACAGCTTAATTTGTTAGGACCTAACTATACAGTTGTCTTTCTCCTAAATGCCTGGAGGGGCAAAAAAGGATTGGTACCAGAGTAGGGCAACAATAGTGATAGAAACTACAGTGAACTTGGACACTCCAGCCATTGGTCACCTTGAAGGCTACCATAGCTCCTAACTTTTCTCCAGGGTTTCTCTATGACATCTTTCTTAATTTCTGGGATATTCTAATTTCTAACTATTGGCTAAAATATTAACTTTGCAAAATATGGCGTGGCCAATTTCTCTACCTGCCAACCAAAACAACTCTGTAGGCCAAACCAAGGCCATGGCTTGGCAACATGTGCCCTAGTTTGTCTTAGCTTCACTCACATGAATTCACTGTACTTTGTTTCAACATTTATTGGGGGATAATAGTGGTAGTAGTGATTCCATGTGACTGATGAACATTTCTCCCTCCTATATCCCTGAAGTCAAGAACAAGCCATCCCTAAAGAAAAGGGAGATATCCCTAGTGTACATGTATCAGATACTTGGTTTAAAGGAAGATATCCTGAGTGTACATGTATCATGTACTTGGTTTAAAGGAAGATATACCAAGTGTACATGTATCAGATACTTGGTTTAAAGGAAGATATCCGGAGTGTACATGTATCAGATACTTGGTTACCATGGTTTTTCTTAGAAAAATTTTATTGTCAGTCTTTGTTTCTCAGGGCCAGCCATTCTTTTTCCTGCCTTCACATTCAGTATCTCTGTGCTGTTTCTATGAATGTTCTTTTCATTGGCAAGAATTGTAAAAGAAAAATCCTTCTTAGAGAAACTGTAGAAGGAAAGTCACGTTGTATCTGACTTTAGCTGCACAAACTTCCAGACATTCTTCCTCGCAGCATTAAAATTCCTTAGTCTTAACACTATTCCTTTCAAATGTGCTTCTTAACAGAAGAATGGCCGGCTTTAAGACTGTTAATGAAAAGACCCACAGAAGTAATCTAAAGGGCCAACCTCTTAACTGTGTAAGATCTGACCCCAATCCATCAGGGGAGATGGAACTGAGCTGCCATTTATTGTGGCTTAGTTTGGAGAAATCCATACAATAATCTAGTGAGAGTTCCGCTTCTAACCAAGATGGAATAACAGTAATGAAATTTACTCAGCTTCCTGTGACAGCTAGAATACAGACAAACTAACTGAAAGAATTTTCAATACACTGAACATCAGGTAATGAAAGGCAGTAGTCCCCAAGAGCTGGGCACGACGTGGGCTGTTTATGATTTCCTAGCTAGTCGATGTTGAGAGCGTTTCCAGGATGTGCTCTGGACAGGGGACAGTTGTGGAGAGATGACTGTCTGGGTACAGATGCAGCTGGGTGTCAAGGCAGCTAACACTAACAAGAGTTGTGGAGACTACCGGAAGGTACTGGAGCCCCATGGAGGGGGGCCTTTGAGTTTGCAGCCAAGAAGAAACATTTGCGCTTGCATTGGGCCAAGGACAGCACCTGTTCCTGAGAAATAGCCTGGGAAATCTCAAGACACCCAAGTGTTGGGTAAGGTGCACAGAAGACACCCAAGTGTTAGGTAGGGTGCACAGAAGACACCCAAGTGTTGGGTAGAGCGCACAGAAGCAAGTTGTACAGGAAGCGACTGTTGGCCCAGACTGAGCATTGGCCTGGATAAGCCTAAGACATCTTTAAAACAAGACCTGAGAGAAACAAACTTCTAGTTCCTCAAATAATTTCACTGACTTTGTACAACAGAAAATGTCAGCAACATAAACTTGAGCATATATAGTAGCATCTAATAAAAATACCTAGGGATGCAAATAAGCAGAAAAATAATGAGAAGATAAATCAGTAATCAAGACAGACTCATGAGTCACAAAGGAGTTAAAATTGGTAGATACAGTAAAATGATTTTTATGTTGTATACTAACTGTGTTTGAAAGTTTAGAGATCCAACCGTTAGGGACATTAAGGTTTTGGTATAAAATGTCCCTAGCCGAAAGCTTGGTTCCCCGCTGATAAGGTGAGTAGGTTTTGAGGGTACTAACTTCAGTGATGGGTTAATTCACTGAAAAGTTCTTAGCTGAGTGAGCTTTTGGAAGGTGTGGCCTACTTGGGGAAAGTGGGCCTCTGGGAGCATAGATTGTCTCCTCTCTCTCCCTCTCCCCAAATTCTTTCCCGTCTCTAGTTCCTCTTCCCCTCTTCCCTTCATCCTGTCCTTGTTCTTCTCTTTCCCCCCCTCCCTCCTCCCTTCCTGCCCACTGTGAGGTAAGTAGCTGTGCCCAGCATAGGCTCCCTATGGCAATGCTGTTCCTCACTGTAGTTCAGTCAGTGGAACCATATGGCCATAGGCCGAAACCATAAGCCAGAGTTAATCATTTCCTCCTTTAAGTTGATTTTTCTTTGGTGTTTTTGTCATAGCAACAAAAAATTAACACAATAATAAACTCACTAAGATTGAAAATGAACAGAATATCAGTGAGCTGTGGCCTAGTAATTCATGTGACATTTGAATCCTCAAAGAAGACAGGCATAAAATAAAAATTTGAAAAAATATTGGCTAAAATTTTCTAAGTATTATTAAAAACTGTTAACCTATAGATTCAGAATCTCCATGTAATTCAGGTTCTCTAGAGGAACAGAACTTATAGAATGGATGTGTGTGTGTGTGTGTGTGTGTGTGTGTGTGTGTGTGTATGTGTATGAGAGAGAAAGAGAATATAGAATGGATATATATATATATAATTATATAATTATATATGAGAGAGAGAGAGAGAGGGGTAGAGAGAGAAGGGATTTATTAGAATGGCTTACAGGTTGTGGTCCAGCTAGTCCAACAATGGCTGTCTACCAACAAAAGTCCAAGAATCTAGTAGTTGTTCAGTCCACGAGGCTGGCTGTCTCAGAAGGTCTTTATATACACTGGAATCCTGAAGAAGTAGGCTCTCAAGCCAGTGACGGAATGGACTTGCTAGCAAGGTGAGAGCAAGCAGGCAAGAGCAAAAGCTTTTTTCTTCCGTGTCCTTTATATAGTGTACTAGCAGAAGGTATGGCCCAGATTAAGGGGGAACCTTTCCACCTCAAAAGGTCTGGATTAAAAGTGAGTCTTTCCGCCAGGCGGTGGTGGCGCACGCCTTTAATCCCAGCACTTGGGAGGCAGAGGCAGGCGGATCTTTGTGCGTTCGATGCCAGCCTGGTCTACAGAGCGAGATCCAGGAAAGGCACAAAACTACACAGAGAAACCCTGTCTCAAAAAAAAAAAAAAAAAAAAAAAAAAAAAAAAAAAAAGTGAGTCTTTCCACTTCAAATGATTTAAGTAAGAAAAAAAAGCAAAAAACAAAACAAAACAAAACAAAACAAAAACCCCTCTCAGGTGTAGCCAGCCACTTGGGTTTTAGTTAATCCCAGATGTAGTTAAATTGACAACCAAGAATAGCCATCACACACCGTGAACCTCAAACATATGAAGGAGAAAATATCACTGAGGTATATCCTTAAATAAAATGTTCTAAGTCTGTGTTAAAAAGTATGCAGTGGTGGCACACGGCCTTTAATCCTAGCACTTGGGAGGCAGAGGCAGGAGAATCTCTGAGTTCAAGGCTAGCCTGGTCTACAAAGTGAGTTCCAGGACAGCCAAAGAAAAGAGACCCGCTGGTTTATAGAGGAACTGTGGTAAGGGTGCAGACAGTGCAGCAGACCTTTAAAGTACTGAAGAAGTTCTAACCACAGGAGGTAGCTTCTATAAACAAAGCTACAAGAAATGTTTCTAGAGATACAATACCTTAAAAGAATTAACCATGAGCAAGTTGTTCAGGCAGAAATGTAACAGTGATTCCAAATGAATCTACAAAACGAAGCACTGGAGATGATTATATTGATATACTCACATACACACGTATACACTCGTGCTTAGTCAACAAGAAGAGAAGAAAAGGGGAGAAAAAGGTATGACATTCTAAGAATAAAAAATGATAAATCTAATATTGCTTACTCCCCTATCCACACTGTTGCTCTGAAATAGTTATCCTGAATTTATTAAGTTTTATTATCTGGTAGTTGAAATAAATACAGCTGCCATGTATCAGTCATTGCCTATAGACATCATTCTAGCTAGCCTTAAAGGTCCCCAAGGTTAACCTCTGTTCCATGGCTTGCTAAGAGGATTCAGTACAAATGTTTAAATGACAAAGAATCCAATGCAATTGCAAAGAGAAAAGACAGTTGGGCAAAGTCTAGGGAAAATAGTCACAAACTTCCAAGATTTCTCTCCCGCTGAAGTCACACCGGATGTGTTTAATTCTCAGCAGTGAGTTGAGACGCTGCGTGTCGAAATGTTGTCTTCCAGGAATCTTTACTGAGAACCAGAACCCAAGGCTTTTACTGGTAGTCGACTGTGTGGGCGCACTTGGTCTAATACATGTTTAAATTCCAGATTCCCAGAAGGAATGCAGGTGTTTGGCGTAAACCACCTTGTTTGCACAGACCATTTAGACACAGTGAACCGCTCAGAAGAGTCCTGGTACTGCCTTCTGGAAGTGGTGGGAAACCTCCTGCAGTGCGGGTTCCCAGATGTCAGCCAGAAGTCAACATCCCAAGCTGGCTTGGCTGCTTTAACTCTTTCTGTGTCACTGTGTACAGAATAAACACTTCTCTTGTACGTGTCTTTCTGGTAGGAAGGTTTTCCTTTGCTAGATTCTGTCTCCCTACCATTAGGTAGAGGTAATGGATGTGGGTTGCTTGTATTCTTACATCAGTGGTTCCAAGAATGCTGGCATCTACCTCCTTTTTCCTTTTTTAGATTTATTCTTATTATTTTTATTTTATTTATTTGTTTGTTTATTGGTTTTTCAGTACAGGGTTTCTCTGTAGCCTTGGCTGTCCTGGAACTCACTCTGTAGACCAGGCTGGCCTCAAACTAAGAGATCCGCCTATACCTCCACCTCCTGGATCTGCCTGCCTCTGCCTCCTGAATGTTGGTTGGGATTAAACATGTGTGCCAGGCTTATTTTTATTATTTTTAGTTTGTGTGTGTGTGTGTGTGTGTGTGTGTGTGTGTGTGTGTGTACTGTTCGTGTATGTCTATGTGGGTATATGCATGTGAGTACAGGTGCCAGATGAGGCCAGCAGTATAGAAGCTGGAGTTAGAGAGGGTGCTGGGACCTGAAGTTGGGTCCTATGGAAGAGCAGTGAGTGATTTTATCTGCTGAGCCATCTGTCCAGCCCCTCCCTCTGGACTCTCTGTGATGATAAACATGACCAGCAAGAGGAGGACATGGGATGTAGCTGAGAATGATCGTGAACTACTGATCCACTTGGTTGCACTATATTGATATTACTGGCATGTGCTTGAGCAACCACACCTGTTCACATGGTGCTGGGGATTGAACACCAGGCTTTGTGCATGTCAGGTGAGCACTCTACCATCTGAGCTCAGTCCCAGTCCCCTGAAGACGAAATCTACCAATAAACCAAACAGGAAATCAAAGTCCCACTTACAGACCAAGCCAAGAACCCCACTCAGAATTGCTTTTAGTTAATTCATTAAAGACACTGCTTTTATTAAAGCCACAGTGCTGTAATTTTCCATGCACAGGGCTTTGTCTGTGCTACTTTAAAAATGATCACCTTTTATAACATGGACCTTCATCGTTTCTAAGTTACTATTTCTTGTTTTGACTTTTAGGAGTTTTCTGTTCTGGGACAGGATACTTTTGTTGTAGTCAATTAAACAAGTAGTCAGTGTAAATTAAGCTAAAACCAGTTGTGATTGTCAGGTATGTGTAAAATGGGCAATTACAGTGAAATGTAAGTGATCAGAATCCATTCCTGGTAGGAAAACTGCTACATTGTACATGGGTTGGAACAGAACAGTTCTGGAAGAAATGCAGAATTTGCTTATCCAAAAACCTCAGTACTGAGGAAACACTACCAGTTCTAGTAAGAATTGGTACAATGACAAATGGCTGTAACACGAGGCTGCAAACACGTAGACAGGTTTAAGAAAGATGAAACGCTCTTCATTAATAGCACATATAAAATTTTTGCTTACTCCCATCAGTCCTGGGAACAAGGCCAGAATCACGCTCAAGCTAGATATGTTTGAAGTTTGAATTAAAAAACAAGCCAGGTGGTGGTGGCGCCAGTCTTCAATCCCAGCACTCGGGAGGCAGAGGCACCAGATCTCTGTGAGTTTGAGGCCAGTCTGGTCTGCAGAGCAAGTTCCAGGAAAGGCTCCAAAGCTACACAGAGAAACCTTGTCTCAAAAAACCAAACCAAACAAACAGATAGAATTGGTAGGAGTACAACCTCACACTTTATCTAAAACACTGCGACTCTTTGAAGTTAGAGATTACCCCAGAGTCTTGGTGTTTCCTGACAGATTTGAATTGGCCACTGAACTGTGTGTCTAGTACCGGTGTATATTTTAGTGCATTTTAGCTAATTTGTCAAGATCTCATGTAATTGACCTATTAGTTGGAGAATTTAAGAGTGATTCTTATGGTTGAGGCATTACTGGTTGAGTAAGCACACACTATGTTTTTGTGGTATAAGTGAAATTGTCGAAGACTTATGCTGTTGATTTGATTTGATCTCATTTAACCAAATACTTAAGAGTGACTGGCTCTAATAGTGCAGAGAGAGGAAGACAGGTGCTGTACTGTATTAAGCCACAATTCACTTGTAAATTGAACCATGAATATAGACAAGTATTGTCAGTTACCTAGGTTCAGTGTGTTTTGTATGGATGTTTCTACAAGCATAGATAATTTTTAATCATTCATTTAACCCTTCGGATTCCTACTTTCATCCCTTTCTGTCAACGTTAAGAATTCCTACTTACAGAAAGCAGGAAACAACTTTTTATAGACAATAGAACATTGCCTTGAAAAGCCTGGTGGAGATCCTGTAGACTCCCAGAAAGATAGGAAGATCTCTCTGATAGTCCCTGCAGATCATTATCTTTATTCTCAACTTCTCTGTTGGACACCATCTCTGTCCTTTATCATAAGAAAGTGTACTGAGCCGAGAACACTCAGCTCAGCTCTGTTCTGCAGTCAGTCAAGAGTGCCGTGGAAAACACTAGTCTTTCTAATTGGCAGGTGCTTTACCATTAAAAGCAGCCAGGCATGGTGCCACATGCCATGATTATAAAAACTCAAAAGGCTGAGGCAAGAGGCCAGCCTGGGCTTATACATCAGTGTGGCAATTTCAAGGCTACTATGTTGTTTTCAATTCATGGTCTTAAAGAACTCTCAGGCTGATTTCACTCAACCTGAGCTCCACACGTTGTCTAACTCGGGCACTTGAGAAAGTTAGCAATGACTAAATAAGTGTTATGTGAATATGAGAGTAAGCAATTACTGATATTTGTATTTTTTATCATTTAATATATACTTAGAATCTGTACTAAGAACTGTCCTAGGCACATGGGGTCACCAGTTAATGAAACAAACTATACTCAATGTGCTTTACATCTTGGTGTGAAAAATATTCAGTGAGGGCTCTGTAACATATTGTCAGGCAGTGAAAATGCTGCAGAGCACTATGTAATGGATAATGATGTGAGAGAGATGGGGTCAGGACGGGATAGTGCTGCTGCTTTAGACTGAAAAGTCTCTTTGTGAAGTCACAGTTGATTACATGACTGAATGAAGTGGCCAGCCCCAGCCAGTCCCTATGGCTAGAGTTGAGCCTGTCAGGACCAAAATGGAGAGAGTGAGTAGTAGAAGTGGAGAGAAGCCTGGTGAAGAACTGTGTAGGGAACTGTAAACTGAAAGAGGATTGTAAATTTTTATTTTAAGTGTGATGAGATGTCATAAAGCAGAGAACGAATATGGTGGACCAACACTGAAAAAGTATCACTGTAGTGAAATAGACTCTAGGTAATGAGAGGAACTGTAATGTCCTGTTACCATAATTTCTAGACCTTCACTGTATGGTATGTTACTCAGAGCGCATGCATGGTCATTGATGTGTACAGTTGTCAAAAGTGAATAAAATTCTAAAGTTCATTTTCTCTGTTGCCGTAGTCGCCTTTCAAAAGCTTTTGAGTCTTATGTGCTCTGACTATTTGAGCAGTACAGATACATGTCAGGGAGCACTGTGCGAGACAGTTGAGAGAGAGTAGCTTACTTTGTAGTGCAGTAGTAGAGGCATGGAACTGGTCAGTTACATTTAAGACATAATTTGAAAGTAGAACCAACAGAAATTTCTAAGAGAATGCTTCTGGAATGTAAGGGAAAAATAGCAGCTGATTGATGCCAAATAAATGACTTTAATTCTATTCAGAGCAATAGTAGTTGGGATCAAAGATTCAGTTTTGTTTTATATGGTGCTGGAGAATGACCCTAGGGCCTTTTGCATATGAGGCAGATGTTTTGCCACTGTGTTAAATCTCCAGCCCTAAGAACTCAATTTGGGGTTTGATAAATGACATTTCTTAGATTGATTATCATATGAGTATCACTAAGTTTAGCTACATAGAATTTAGTGTTATAAAACTATTCCAGTTACGAGTTTTGCATTGATCATCTGCTGCACTGCAACATACCAGGTCTATATACTATGGACTTTTTTTTGTCACCGAGGACACAACTATTTGTTCTGTGAATATATCAGAAAAGTCCCCAGACTTCCAGCTTAGGGTTAGGCAGATTTATGAACCTGCTTACATGATCATATAGAAACTCATAATTAAAAAGTGAAATAATTATATCTAGAAATTTCAAAAGTTTCTAAGTGGGCCTAAGGAACAATAGAAGTAAAGTGGAGGAAGTCAAGTGAAGAAAATGTATAGAGTGCTATTCTTGATGCATACAACGCTGGAGAGGTCTACGGTACGTGTTAGGCATGAGGGACACCAGGAGTGGTATATGTTATTGGAAGTGAAGATAAGCGTTCACTGACAGATTTCCTGTGAGCCTGGCATGGTAGCCAGTGCCCGGAATCCAGCTTTCAGGAGAACTGTTAGAGGTGAGGCCAGGTGTGGGTAGTGAGGCTGCAGACCAGCCAGAGCTACAGAGTGGGACCCAGTCTGTGCTGGTTGGTTTTTGTCAACTTGACACAAACCTAGACATACCTGGGAAAGGGCATCTCAATGGAAGAATTGCTTTAGTAAGATTGTCCTACGGTCACGTCTGTGGGGCATTTTCTTGATTAGTGATTGGTGTGGGGTGTTGTCACCCTGGTCAGGTGGTCCTGGGAGCTCTAAGAAAGCAGCCATGAAAAGCGACCCAGTAAGCAGCATCCTCCATGGACTCTGCTTCAGTTCCAGCCTCCAGGTTTCTGCCTTGAGTTCCTGGCCTGGCTTCCCTCAGTGATGGACTGTGAGGAGATAATGTGTAAGCCAACTAAACCCTCTCCTCCCCAAGTTGCTTTTGGTCACGCTCGTTATCTTTATCTTTTTCAGCAACAGAAAACCAAATTAGAACACATAACATAATTGGAGAGAAATATGGTGGAGGGAATTAAAGTGAATTATTAAATGGAGAGAAATATGGTGGAGGGAATTGAAGTGAATTATTAAAGTCATTTTCAAGGTTTCCTCTACTACTTCTTAAGGAATTGGCTTTTATATGCCATATGGCAAATCATTATAATCTATCATCTTTTTCCTCTATTCTTACATAATTCCCAGTGATAAAATGGGATAGCCTAAAATTTAACCCCTTAGGACCACTAGGAGGTAGGGAGACTTGAGCATGGACTTAGAGAAAAAACACATCTGAGTGTACTATTTCATTCATTAAATAAGGAAGTAGAAAATGTATATAAATAAAGCAGACTTTGTGAAGGAACTTGAAATTTAACTGTAGTTAAGGTATGATATATATGTTCATTATATCAGCAGTGTTGGGTATTTAGACATGAGATCCTGACATAGTTCTGAGTCATGAACCTTTGAAAAAGGTTTTTGAGTTTTCACTGTAGTCCTCTACAGGAATATATGTACTGTATTAATGAGTCATCCTGTCACATCCTTTGTTTTAAGAATGGGGCTTTCAGAAGCTGTATTTCATGTACAAATGCCATTTATGTAGTATTTTTGAAATGAGTTGAAATTATTTCAATAAAAAGGAGATCATGGATTTTTATATTATTATCTTGAGTGGAAAAAAGTAAAATGTTCTGTAAATAGAGGATAAGTACAAAGTCACTAACAATGTGATCCATGAAAATACAGTTCTGTAGTTAAGTGTGAGCTATGAGTAGATAGCCTGCCTGTGTAGCAACACTCCAACCTGGGACATGTTTCTATTTGTTCAGAGGGGAGATTAGCAACAACAACCACAAACTGGGAGTTCCTCCATTACCCCATCAGAAGACCCAGGAGGGAATTAAGAGGGCAGTTTGCTTATTGTTGGCAAGCTTTTCTAGAATTTAGGTTGAGAAATAATGTCCCTTATCATTAGCATCACTCTAAGAAAAGTTGTAGTTTAAGCCAAAGGTGGTAATCATACATGCTAGAAAAAATGTAGTATGGTGATAAGAGTTTGTCTTAGGGTTTCTATTGCTGTGAAGAGACACCATGACCACAGCAACTCTTATAAAGGAAAACATTTAATTGGGGCTGGCTTGCAGTTCAGAGGTTCAGTCTATTATCATCATGGTGGGAAACATGGCAGTGTGCAGGCAGACATGGTATTGGAGAAGGAGCTGAGAGTTCTACATCTTGTGCAGGTGTGGGCATAGCTTGAGCATATATGTGACTTCAAAGCCTGCCTCCACAGTGACACACTTCCTCTGATAAGACCACACCTACTCCAAGAAAGCCACATCTCCTAAGAGTGCCACTCTCTGTGAGGGCCATTTTATTTCAAGCCACCACATTCCACTCCCTGGCCCCCAAGGACTTGTAGCCACATCATAATGCAAAAATGCATTAAGTTTAACTTCAAAAGTCCCCATAGTCTATAACAGTCTCAAACTTACTTAAAAGTCTAAGGTTCAAAGTTTCTTCTGAGATTCATGTAATCTCTTGACTATAATCCCCTATAAAATAAAAAAGCAGACCACATACTTCCAACATATAATGGCAAAGGATATATATTACTATTCTAAAATGTAGGGAAGGGAGCATAGTGAGGAAACACTGGACCAAAGCAAGATGGAAAACCAGCTGGTCAAACTCCAAACTCTGCATCTCTATGTCTTATGTCAAAACAGTCTTCAGATCTCCAACTCCTTTCAGCTTTGTTGACTACAATACACTTCTTTCTCTTGGGCTGGTTCCACTCCCTGTTAGCATTTTTTCCTTGGCAGGTGTCCCACGGCTCTGGCATCTCCCAACATCTTTTGGTCTCCAAAGCAATCTAGGGTTCACCTTCACAGCTTCATGAAATGGCCTCTCTACACCTCCATTCAGGGACACCCCTGACACATGCCTGGCCTTAGTGGCTTTCCTTAGCCACAGAGAGAAATTCCAGAATGTCTTTCTTCTGTCCTTAATTCTAAAGCCAGAACCACTTGGCCAAAGCTGCCAAGCTTTGCTCTTGCTGGGGCTGAAACATGGCCTCCTCTTTCAATTACATCTTCACTAGCTTTCTGCTTTCCATGGTTTCCTTCACTGCCTGAGCTTGGCTGTTCTGAAATTTGCTCTGTAGACCAGGCTGGTCTCAAACTCAGAGATCTGCCAGCCTCTGCCTTCTGAGGAATATATCACCACACCCAACTCCAAGCTTTTCTTTGTTGCCTTTTCACAAATTGGAAATTTAGCTGGGTGGAATCTTGCCCTGAGATCACTCACCACTTTCTTTATTCCATTTCTTAATCTGTTTATCTCCTTGAATACAGGACTTAGCTCCATTCCACTTTCTGGTGCTTTTTTCCTCAAATATTTTTCCTTGCTCTTTTCATTATATATCTTCGTTAGAGTTAACCCTAGTAACCACACAGTAGAGTCTGTACTAGGCTCTTTTGAGATTTCCTCTGTCAAGGGAATTATTCCAAATTTCTTCACATTAGTCTCAGACAAACTTACAGTCAAGGGCAAAAAGCAGCCACATTCTTCACCAAAATATCATAAGAATGATCTCTAGGCAACATACTAAAATTCTTCACTGAAACCTCCTAGCACCACTGTCTTCCATGTTTACACTGGTGTGGCCCATTAAGCAGTGCTTAAAGCAGTTCACTACTTTCCTAACCCAAAGTACCAAAGTCTACAATTCCTAAAAACAAACAAACAACAACAACAACAAAAACCCCACATGGTCAGGCCTATCACAACAGTACCCCAGTCCCTGGCCCCCATAATCTCATAGGCCACTCTCCAACCTGTTGAGCTGTCTGCAGCTTGTGCAGTGTGCTCCAGGTTTGCAGCTTTGTGAGCATGTGTAGATGTTAGAGGATAACCTCAGGCGTCAGGCTTCACCTTCTTCAGCTCAGTTTTAAGTGGAACATTTGGAAATAGAGATCTTTGAAAGGACATCAACACTCTTTGAACCCTGTAGTAGAATTGTCTCTTTTGCTTTTGCATGGTTCCCCAGCCTGAAAGTTAACACATGACCCAACATTTCATACGTCTAGATAACTAAAGTCCTTTGCTGATTGGAGTACAGAGAGGTGTTCTCAGGGTGCTTCATTCATGTAGGCTCTTGCTCATGTTACATATATTACAATGTTCATTTATACTGGGTCACATTTTTTCATGCTCATTAGTCATATTCCTCTGGTTAAGTCTTATTTTCATAATCTAGAATCTTCAGATATCTTAGATATTCCTAGTAAAATCACTGCAGTGGAGATGATCGCAGAAATAAACATCAAATAATAATTGCTGTTCTGTGGCCTCAGCTATGGTTCGTTTTAAGTACCCCAGTGTTTATAACCTATTGGTCCTAGGTAAAGATTTCCTTTTTTGTCTATTTATAAGAATTGAGTGTTTCTTGTGAAACTTCCCTGTTTCTCCACAAAGCATATATCAACCTGTTGTGTTATGTGATACCTCTAACTGGATGTGTACATCTGGTTTCTCTCTGGCTTATTGAATTCTGTGCACTCAGTAAGCAGAGTGTAGGCTGGGGTGCATGATTGGCTAGGGGTGGAGCAGGAAGAAGTCCTTTGTGGGGAAGTAGTCGTCACATCAACAGTTCTGGGGTCAAAAACACTTGTGTTCACTGTAGGAAATTGAATGCTTAATTCAAAATTGTGTCTCCCCTCTTGAAAGCAACCTTTCAGTATCATCTGCCGTTACCACATAAATTTTATTTGGGTTCATTTCTAGCCTCAAGTCATTGCTTTATGCCTTCAAAAACAATAAGATTTTCTTTAAGGCAGCATGCCTCCTTAACAAAATATTTGTTCATGATCACTCTAAGAACAGTTTATCACTTACTTGAGTCTCTTTTAAAATATTTATTTATTTATTTTTGGTAGAAAACCTGACTAAACTGATAGGAGGGAACCGTTTTTCCCACATAATGTGAACATAGATCTCCTTCAGATTGTTAATGGTTGAGAGTATGGGATGCCGAGAACTTTGGAGGGCTTGTTTCAGAGTGGACAGTGTAAACACTACTGCTTCTGTAATCCAGGAAGCACAGAGTCCAGAGATTATCTGAAGTGGTGGAATAAGATTGTATGAAAGATACATGAGGATGTTTCTATTTTCTTTCTCTTTCTCATTCTTTTTTTTATCAAACATTCTTTTAAAAAATGTTATTAGCCTACCTTAATTATACAAAATAGTGGGTTTTTTGATGACATTTTCATATCTGTTTAAATGTTTCATGATTATATTCACCCATTACCTCTCCCTCATCATCATCATCACCTTCTTTTCCCAAGTTGTCCCTTTCATTTTTTTAAACAGAGTTTCTATAAATAAAACATGAGATATTTGTCTTTTTGAGTCTGGCTTATTTCCCCAACATGATGATCTTGAATTGTGTTTTTGTTTGTTTGTTTTTCTTAAAAACAATATACTTTTGTTGCTGTTTTTTTAACTAAAATTATTTTTATTTTATGTGTATGAATATTTGGCTTGGATCCTTTTCAGAAAGTCTTCCAGCAAGTGCTCCTAATATGACATGGGTTTCTGGCTATGCTAAATGCTTAATGTACTTAGATGTCCATTTCTTTTTTTAGATTAGTGACTTTTCTGCTACAGTTTCTGTGAACAGGTTTCCTATGCCTTTAGTCTGTATCTTAGTTCCCTTTCTTATAACACAAACTGGTAAGTTTAGTTTTGTAATAATTTTTGTTTGTGTTTTGTTTGTTTTTGAGACAGGGTCTCTTGTATCTCAACTTTTGCCTCAATTTGTTACATGACTGAGGGTGAACTTGAATTTCTGATGTTTCTACCTTTGTATCCCAAATGCAGAATTACAGGCATATGCCACTGGGTCTGTTTTTTTTTTTTTTTTTTTGGTTTTTCGAGACAGGGTTTCTCTGTGTAGCTTTGCGCCTTTTCCTGGAACTCACTTGGTAGCCCAGGCTGGCCTCGAACTCACAGAGATCCTCCTGGCTCTGCCTCCCGAGTGCTGGGATTAAAGGTGTGCGCCACCACCGCCCGGCCTGGGTCTGGTTTTTATGTGATAAGCAGATCAAATTCAAGACTTTACATATATCAGACAAGCACTCTACAAACTGAGCTACACCTCCAGCTCCTCCATCCAGAGGGCTTGAGTGCTGGGATGGTCGAGCTTGTTTTGGTGGTGGTTATTTTATTGTTGTTCTTCAACTCTGTCTTCACTTCCTGGGATTCCTCTGTCTTCCTGGTCTAGCCTGTGGTGAGTGCTTTCCACTGTTGATTTGGTCCATTGAACTTTTTGTTTCCAGATTTTTATAGATGTTTTGTTGTTGTCAAATCTCTTTGTTCATTTTTTTTTTGTCAAAGTCTTCCCAGAAAAAAAATTACCTTATTGTTTTGAGTTACCTTATTTATTTATTTGTTTATGAATGACCTCACAGATCTTCATAGATCCTCTGGGAGGTCGTTGATAGTTTTAATGGTTTTGGATTCTTTGGAATTTCCACTATTGTTTTGTCTCTGTATTCAGATTTTAAAGAATTAGGACTTTTGGAGAAGTACTGTTGCCTCGATCATTCATGTATTTTGTGTTTCTGTATTGATGTTTGCAGTTGTCCTACCTTGTCTTGGCAAAGTTCAGCAGTCGCTTTCTTTTGTGTTCTGCTTGTTCAGTTTGGACAGCACACTGTCAGCAGTCGAAGCAAGGGCAGTTTCTTGCCCAGTGGCTAACTTTTGCCACATTGAAAGCAAACTCCATATGAATGTCTTTGATGCCCATCATCTTCTCTGAAGTAGATTGGTGCTGCCAGGAGCAGACGTGTCTCACTGTCATGAAAAGCCTTATGTTATTAAAACATCTTAAATACCATATTCTGTAGTCTCTGAAGTGTTTGAAGTCTATCTAAAATATAATCTGTTTGACCTTGAAAACATACCTAACCTAACTACAAGTTTGATTGTTACAGATGACTAACTACTAACCTACATTTCCATAATTCTCCTAAATAGTGTGTAATAATAGGCATTATGGACTAGAACTTTACATTTTAAAATGAGCTGCATAGGTACAATACCTTAAACATATAGAAACATGTAGAAATACATATACAGTATGTTAAAACAAAAATAACCTTAAATTTGTATTAGTATACAAAAAAACCATACCACTGTAAAGGCTGGCCTTGAACTTAGAGGTCCGCCTGCCTCTGCCTCCCAAACACCAGGATTAAAGGCGTGTACCGCCATGCCCAGCCCTCTCATTACTCTTTGATAGCAGAAATAATTACAGTCACTTAAGTTAAAAGACACCTCGGAGTCCATAATTAAAAGCCTTCTCAATATATCATAGGTCCACATTTCAGTCCGGTCTCTGCAGCTCGAACTTCTCTCCCTAGTTAGGTTCCTGTGGTGGGAGACAGTCTGCAGAGTCTCTTCTCCCTGCTGGCAAGGTGCGCTATCTGTCCACACCGCACTTCGAACTGAGAACAAAGGGGGTGGAGAGGTGGGCAGTCTTTCCCCTGACTCGAACCGAGTATGTGGTTAAGGATGACCCTTGCTGTTTCCCATGGGTCTTTAAGAGTCTACTGGAACCACACTGCCTATGACCACCCGGACGAAGGTGTTCCTCCACCTAGCCAGCCTAACACTAGGGCCTCAGCCTGTGTTTCTCCCCTTCTCGTCTCCTTTTCTTCCTCTTCTTGCTGCTGTGAAATATTGGGTGGTCTCTGTGCACTTATGTTATACTTTGGGTAAGCCCCCACCCCTCACTCACATCTAGCCATCCCACCTCCTAGTGCTGGGGAGGAATCTGTTTCTTGTCTTGTTTTTGTTTTAATTTTTTATTTATTCTTCTCTCATACATACATCTTGGCCCCAGTTCCCCCTCCCTTCACTCCTCCCACCTTCCCTCTCTCCTAGAGTCTCCTCCTCAGTCTCTGTGACCCCCCTGAGCCCTGCTTAGTTGGTTATGTGGACCCAAGCTCTCCTGGTGTGGGAACCTGTGTTTTAAACAGCTTTTCAACATGAATCTTACAGACGCTATAAGTCACCTGTTCAGTGTATTCCTGCTGTGGCTTCAATGTCTATGCAGGTTGTGCAGCTACCATTACTGCCTGCATTTTGGGACATTCTCGTCCTCCAGGAAAGGTTTCCACTGTGAGAAACTTGCCCTCTGCCCTCCCCCACCCATGAGACTGTGGCCCACTTTGATACCATGTGCCCGCTCACTCTTGGGGGACCTCAGGGTGATAACCAATGCCCTCAAATGTCTAAAGTGTGTGTATCAGATACTGGCCTAACTCAAGAGAACAAGCACTTCACGTGGTCCCAGTGCAGCCTCTTTCACTCCCTTGAGGTGAGAGGAAGGCCCCTTCCCACACCCCTTCAGTTTTAGGGGAGACATGAGACCCAGCACAACTCTCTTCAAAGAAGCCCTGCTTGTGCAGTTTCTTTATTGAGGGTGTGTAGGCTTAGGAGCCATCTAACCGGTTCTCAGACTCTTTGGAAACTTGCTACGGGGTATTCGTTCTCGCAGTTATGCTGGTATCTGATTGCTAATAGTATCTTGATGCCTCTGTTGAAACCTCACTTTATTAAAACATTTCATGAGGAAGATAATAACCCACCTATCTCTTAGCAATGCATCTCCTGTTATAATGATATGCTGTTGTTATAATGAAGCATATGAAAACCTAGAAACATTTGGTGTGGGCAGAGGTGTGAGTAAATAACCTCATTTCTTACACAAGCTAAATCAAGAACTCTGATTCTCTCAAGTAATAGTTCTTTTTTGTTTTTTCAGTATACATACTGATAAACAGGTTAAAAGACAAGGCTGGCCTCACTTGTAGCTGGAATTGCTTCTCTCTCTCTCTCTCTCTCTCTCTCTCTCTCTCTCTCTCTGGGTGTGTGCGTGTGCGTGTGCGTGTGCGTGTGTGTGTGTGTGTGTGTGTGTGTGTGTGTGTGTATTCCTAAGTATGTAAGTAGAAGCTGCGCAGCCTGTGTGATGGTCTTTGCATGTGTGTGTGTCCTGGGCTGACAGTTGGTGATGGAAACCGGTTGGTATGCTTTTCCCTGGAGAAGACCTTGCCTGTAGTTCTTTGTCTAGGCTTGAGACCTCTTGAGCTTTTCTCTTCCATGTTAGCATGTCAACTGATGTCAACCTCACTCAGCTCGTGTCTCAGCAGCCATGTTGTGAGTCTTTCTGGGTGTATTTCTTGACATTTATAGGAGACACAGTTTCACAGCAGACTCTCTGTTCCTCTCTGTCTCTTACAATCCTTCACCACCTCTTTCACAATGATCCCTGAGCCTTACCTTGAGGCAGGAGCTGTATTGTAGATATATCAGCTAGGACTGGGCTCCACAACTTCTCATTTTTATCAATTGTGGTTTTTATGTAATATTCTCTATTTGTTGCAAAGACAAGTTTCCTAATAGAAGTTGGCTAGGTTTTCCAGTACCAGGCATGGTTTCCCTCTTGTTAAATGGAACTTAAGTTCAATTAGAGAGCTGTTGGTTACCTATAAGGTATGCAGGACACTACTGCACCCTTAGCATTATCGTGCTGTGCTGGTTGTTGTGTGGATCGTAGGCATCACAGCTGGGTCTGACTATTGGTTGCCTCCTTCCTTTGGAAGCTTGCATGGCACCTTCTGTTACTGTGAAAGTTAGTTCTCAGGGAGGAGGCATTCATGTCAGATCCACCTCAGGGTCTCTGGGCCTATATCCAAAGTGCACAGTGTCTTCAACAATAGGAACTTGCCTTCCACCTCTGGTAGAAAACCAACAGCAATAGCAATAGCCTCTGTTTTGGAAGTCTCTTGGACAACCTCGACCAACGACTAAAACAAGGGCTTCTTATGCCTTGTGCTGGTTTTTGCTAGGTAGTCTATGTCTCATATAGGGATCATTGTCAGCTCGAATGGGAACTTTTCATTTAAACTATATATGTATATTTATATACCAACTTTCATGTATTGTAGATACTTTAAGGTAGATCACTACTAGTGGGACTACTTAAAACTTTTTCAGAATCCTTACCATTATTTTACCCTCCTCCTTCTGTATTTATCTTCCCTCCCCTAACTAGAGGCTGCCCATTTTTTCCATTTACTTCTTCACATCACATACATGTGTTCTTGGTGGTTGGGTAAATGCGGTCACCTGTCTAAATCAGATGTTTTTTGTGAGCTAGTTTTTAAAAATTGTAGTTATCTTAACTACATTGTTTAACACGTGTAGTTCCTCTAGTCTGTTTCTGACCCCAATGGGCTCTGTCGACAGCCAGTGCTCACCTACACCCCGCTGGGCTCTGTCTACCAGCCAGTGCTCACCTACACCCCGCTGGGCTCTGTCTACAGCCAGTGCTCACCTACACCCCGCTGGGCTCTGTCTACAGCTAGTGCTCACCTGCACCCCGCTGGGCTCTGTCTACAGCCAGTGCTCACCTACATTAGCATCTTGGTTAAGCAGATTTTGTGGAACCACAAGTCTTAGAAGTCATTGTAAAGGATCCATTTCTCTGAGATACATCAGCTCAGGAAAATGCATATGGGAGGCTTTTAAGAAGCTACATTTTCTCCTTCCCAAATTAAAGTAGAATTGTTGAGCCCAATAGAAAAATCTTAAATTTGATCAGTATATCACCTACTGAAACACTAGAAAAGTTGTTATAAAAATATTGCCTCAGAGAAACTTTCTGGTCTTTTGTTAATTCAGTTACTGCACGGTGTTAAATGATAAAACATAGTCACAGGCTTAACTTCCTTTCTCAGCATAGCTACCCAAAGGGGCTTCACCATTATTACTGTTCCCAAGCCACAGATGGGAAACAGGTACTGAGGGGAAATGCCTTTCCTAGGAGCAAGTGGGGAATTAACAGCATAGTTGAGTCTAGAAATAGTTAATTCCCTTCAGTGTAAAATTTTCATGATAACATACATGTTAAAGAGTATAGAAATGAGTTAATGATCACAAGGAATGTGTTGCTTTGTATTCCCATTTCCTCTTCTGATGCCTGTGGGGTCTTCTCTCTGTTCCTCTTTGTATTTGAGATGGAAAGGATGACGCTTGGAGCTGAACACCAAAAAGCCTTAACTACTTACTTCGTCATCTGTCGTTCGGTGACCTCCCGGTCTCCTGTGCTTTCTGTCTGCTCTCATGAAGTAGTCCCCTCACTCTGCCCAAGAGCCTGTGCGGTTAACACTGTTAGGCAGACCAAGAAGTTGTTCTGAGGGGCTTTCTTCCGGTTTCTTCACTTTTCCCAAGTTTAAGTCTGTAGGTTGTATGTAGATTGAAGGCCGCACTGAAAAATTGCGTAGCTGGGAGTGCATAGCTTGCTCCTGAACAGTGCTTCCACTGATAAAAGTGCAGTTACGTTGCTTATGAACAAACTTTCTCTTTTACTGCCTAGGTAATATGCATGTGTCACTAGCAGAGGCCCTGGAGGTTCGGGGTGGACCACTGCAGGAGGAGGAAATATGGGCTGTATTAAACCAGAGTGCTGAAAGTCTCCAAGAATTATTCAGAAGAGGTAAGTCACGTTTTAAAACATGTTTTATTTTGCATGTTGAGTAGCTAGAAAACGGTAACCAATAGTAAATTACATTTGTTTCAGTTGTCTTGGTTTTGGTAGAGTGTAGAAAGAAATGCCTAATTATATGCTTCTCAGGGCTGGAAAAGTTCAATTTGCTTGCATTAATTTGAACACAGTACATATGCCTGCCACAGCACCAGTTACTGGAAGCAAAGTGATTCTCAAAATAAAAGCACTTCCTATTTGTGGGGAGCTTATGTTCCTGTGCAGAAAGTAACTATTAATAAAACACTGATAGAAGCAACTGTTACTGTGACAAGGGTTGTGAAGCGGGGCATTCGGTGACTCTGAGATCACAAAGGAGGAAGGGTGGACGTGGGTGGAAGGGAGAAGAAAGCCGCCCATGCATTAAGTTTCCCAGAGCTCATGCCTCACAGGAA
Organism: Peromyscus eremicus; assembly: GCF_949786415.1. Classification (NCBI taxonomy): domain Eukaryota; kingdom Metazoa; phylum Chordata; class Mammalia; order Rodentia; family Cricetidae; genus Peromyscus; species Peromyscus eremicus. Next base: position 91,594,074 of record NC_081426.1, read on the forward strand.
ACTAGGGCTTGGCCTGGTGAGAGGGAGTGAAGAAAATATTCCTGGCATAGAGCGCAGCAGGTACATTCCTGCTGCTGCACCTCAGGCCATGCGGATTAGGTTAGTAGTTGGGTATTTCTCTTGTAGGTGGGCACTTGGTCCAGAGGTTGAATTGCATCTGGGAGCTGGAAGTTAGTTGGACTTTGGGTGTCCAAAATTATTTGCTGTTGCCTGGCGGTGGTGGCTCACGCCTTTAATCCCAGCACTCAGGTGGCAGAGCCAGGCAGATCTCTGTGAGTTCGAGGCTAGGCTGGTCTACAGAGCGAAGGCTAGCCTGGTCTACAGAGCAAGATCCAGGACATGTACCAAAACTACACAGAGAAACCCTGTCTCGAGAACCCCTACCCCCCTAAAAAAAACCTGTTTGCTGTTTTGTGGTTCATGTCCTATGGACACCACCTGTGTGGACAAAGAACCTTATCTAATGGAAGAGTCTGTCTTTAAAACTTCGTTGAGTGGCTGGGTGGAGTGGTGCACACCTTTAATCCAAGTACTCTGGAGGCTGAGGCAGGTGAATCTCTGTGAGTTTGAGGCCAGCCTGGACTACAGAGTGAGATCCAGGACAGCCAGGGCTGTTACATAGAGAAACCCTGTCTAAAAAAAAAAAAAAAAAAAGCCAATAAATAGTCTTCAAAGTGTGGGATCTGGACCAATGGTAGAGTCTCACTGACACCTTGTTAGAATGTAAATGATTAGGCCCACACCACAGACCCACCAAAGTAGGAGACTCTCAGGGGAACCCAGGAGTTTGTCCTTGAGGACATTGTGATGCATACTGCAGTTTGAGAAATATCATAGGACAGAATTAGTAACTGCCATGTGGCATGGGAACCCCTCTCTGGGATATGTAGGGGTGAACATGAAGGAGTATCTAGATAGATGGAAGAGTGGAGACCAGGCTTGGGAAGATGGCTGAAGCTTGGTTGCTGATACTGTTGATTTTGAGTTCAGGGGGGAACTTGAACAAAAAGTACCAGGGCCCAGGGATGCTACTTGTTAACGCGGGGACTGCTTGTTACTCAGAGGGACCACTTCTTACTGAGGGGGACTGCTTATTACCCAGGAGGACCGATTGTTACCAGGGGACTGCTTGTTCTGGAGAGACTGCTTGTTACTGAAAGGGGTGCTTGTTACCCAGCAGCTTGGAAGACTGTTACTGAGAAGACCTTTGTTCACAGTTGGGATTAGTCTAGGTAACAGAATTCCTTTTTCCTAAAGTCAGTTACAAAATCTTGTTTATTTTAAATAAACACTGTTGTTCCACTTGCTTCAGTAAACTTTTTCAGAAAATTCAGAATTATAGGCAGTGCAAAGTATAGAAGTATATAGCCAAAGTATAGATCATATAGCCATGCTTCAGAAGTGTCTGACTCAATTGGCAGTTAACAATAGTCAATTAATGTTAAGAAACATCTCCTTGTGGGGTGCTGTAGGAGGGGCCAATGAATGGAAGGTGTCATTGTTGCCCTTTGGGCATTGATTCAGATCAGACGAATGCATGTGAGAAGAAACAGTGTGCCAGAGGAGTGACAGAGACAGTGAGCACTACCGATGTTCAGAGGAGGGAGAGATAGCAGGTCTGTATTACACCAACTGCCCATGACTCACAGCATGGGAAGCGTCTTGCCCACTCTCAGTACCCTGAGGGCTTTTCCTTCTTTCAAATTTCATAAGGCTGCTAGAGATTGAAAGCTTGTATTTACAGTCCTCATTGTTGAGTAGTGATTGTTGCATAATAATACATTGGCACTTTACACGAAAGACACATTAGCTGTATTGTAACATTCACCGTGAGGCAGCTGGGTCTCACACACTGTCCAATGGGAGTTGCTTACTGGATGGCCCTCGGTATAAGTAGCTAGCAGAAGAATATCAGTAATAAGAACAAATTAAGTTTGACTCTCTTGACAGTTAGGGAATCACCAGTTATTGTAATTGCCAATTGGAAATTTCCACTTGTTAGGAAAAAGCAAGTGATTGATTTACAGGAAATCTTTACATTTGATAATGCTGCGTCATTTTCCTACAAGTTTTCCTCCTGACTCTGATACAGCAAACAAATGAAATGATCACTGGTTGGTTAGTCGGGATAGACTGTGGTTGTCTTGATGCTTTAGAGATGTTTATGAGTTACCCTGGAAGTTAGTGGGGAAAGGAGATAAAATGTGTGTGCTCCTGAACTGTGTTTTCCCATCTTGACCATCTTCATTTTTCTGTGACTCGTGTGTAAACCTTCCTCTGGTTCTTGTTGGCAGTTTTCCCACTGTTGGCTGGAGTCTGTAGTGCTGTGTCCTTTCAGGGTGCGTGTGCTGTATACTGCTAAAATTTCTGGGGTAGGAGGTGGGAGCAGCACTCCTGGGAGATTACTGAGCAAGGGGCAAGAAATAACCCAGTTCTCCCTTTACAGTTTCCTATCAATTTAAAGTTTTTAGCGTTTTTTAAAAACCAAGGTCTTTATTACTATTATTCATAGGGTAGTGATGCTGAAACATGACCTTATTGGAAGATACCATCTTCAAAGGAGTTTGTCCTCAGAAAAGGGAAAACAGGGAACTGTTACCGTTCACTAACCAGGGTAGTGACGACAGAGTTGTCCTCCTTCGTTTGGTCTGTGTTCTTGCTCTGTGTCCTGAGTGTACACCATCTGTGGGTTTACTGATCAAAGTCTTGAGGATTTCTTGTGGTTGCACATATAATCCGGCTTTGTAGTTATTCTGTGGTGATTTGAAAAGAATGTGTATGGTGATATTTTATTTTGTACTAAAATGTTATTTGTATGTTAATAAATAAAGTTGCCCAGGGGTCAGAGCTATTAGCAAGCCATAGGAAAGCCGGGTGGTGGTGGCGCACACCTTTAATCCTAGCACTTGGTAGGCAAAGCTAGGTAGATCTCCGTGTGTTCAGGGATACAGTCAGCATTGGAGACACACACCTTTAATCTCAATACCAACCACAGAAGACCTGGAGGTCTGTACAGACAGGCAGTGACGAGGCGGTCATGTGGTTGGGTTTACAACCAATGAGAAGGCAGAACCGAAAGTCTTTATAAAGACTTTAACACAGGAAGTAGCTCTCTTTTGGAGAGGTAGGACCACCGCAGGAGGAAGGGTAAAGTTTTAGCTCTTAGCTCTGACCTCTTGGCTTTCTTCTTTGCATTGGTTCTGTGTTTCTTATTTAATAAGACGGTTGGTTACATCTACAAACGTGTACACTCTAGGCTATAACAAACTCAGGTTTGTTAATGGTTGATTAAAAGATGGTTTGTAATCTTTTTACTTTGACTATGTGAATTGTAGTAGTTCTTAGGGATAGTGGGTGATATTAATGGTCTGGAGCTTTCCTCTAAACTACCCTGTGTGCTCAGTCTTCTCTAATCTGTCCTGACCACTGCCACCTCAGGAAGCTTTTCTTTGCCATTTGCTACAGTGCCTCTTCCTCCATCTTCATATGTTCTGTGCTGTAACTTTGATGTTTGTTTTTAATAACTAGCAGGGAACATAGTTTTGCCTAGATGGGTAGTTGTTATTCTTTAACTTGAATCTGATAATTGTAGCATGAATCTTAAAAGATCTTATTAATAAAAACAAACCTGGAGCCAGTTATTGGGGTGAACGCTGAAAGATCAGAGAAACAGAACAAGCCACAGCTAATCTCACCTCACCAATTCCTCAGCTGATCCTGTTTCCTCAAACTGGAAGCCTCTGTGTCCTCATCCAAATGGGTCTCAGCTGAACTGCTGCTCAAAAGCCTAAAAGCTTAACCAGGCCTAGTTCCTGGTCCTCACGCCTTATATACCTTTCTGCTTCCTGCTATCACTTCCTGGGATTAAAGGCGTGTGTCACCATGCCTGGCTGTTTCCAGTGTGGCTTTGAACTCACAGAGATCTGGATGGATCTCTGCCTTTGGAATGCTAGGATTAAAGGTGTGTGTGCCACCATTTTCTGGTCTCTATGTTTATCTAGTGGCTGTTCTGTTCTCTGACCCCAGATAAGTTTATTAGGGTGCACAATATTTTGGGGAACACAATGTCACCACAGATAATTGAAATGAGGTTTCTGGAGGAATTTCATCTGGGGTCTCAACACATTATATCTTCCTAGTTCTTTGTCTCTTGGTCTATCTTGGTTGTTTTTACTGTTTTGTTTTTCAAAACAGAATTTCTCTATGTAGCCCTGGCTGTCCTGGAACTCTCTTTTTAGACCAGGCTGGCCTCACAGAAATCAGCCTGCCTCTGCCTCCTGAGTGCTGGGATTAAAGCAGTGTGCCACCACATCTGGTGTCTTGGTCTATCTTACTCAGTTAATTGGGAAGCAGAACTATATGGGCATGGAAACGTGTGTGTGTGTCTGTGTGTGTGTGTGTGTGTGTGTGTGTGTGTGTGTGTGTGTGTGTTTCATATATATATGAAAAACCCTTCAATTTCTCCTGCACACTAATATACAAAAACCAGTTATATTTCTACATGGTAGCAGTTAGAAATTGAATTTTTCAGTTAACCATTTTGTAGAAATGTAACAATTAAAATATGAAAAATTAAAATTACAATTAATTAATCTGAGGAAAAAATAAATGAAGACCTATCTAATGAAATTAGAGACCAAAATAAATGGAGACCTATGCTTTGTTCCTGGGTGAGAAGACTTCTTACTAAAAGGATGGCAGTTTTCTCTAAGTCGATAGTTAATACAGCCACAACAGGCTGTAGTTTTGCACAAAGTGAGAACGTCCTCAAATTTATACAGAAATTTGTTAGAATTAAAAGTAGCCAAAACATCTTTGAAAAGAAAAAAACAAATGGTGAAGACTCACACTGCCTAATTTAAAGATTTACTATAAAACTGTAGTAATCAAAATAGACAAATCAATTAATGAACATAATAAGAGTCCAAAAATAAGTCCTCATTGAGAATGAACTTCACCTTGGCTTCCTGGAACTTTCAAAGCCTTTATAGCAAAATATAAGAAAGATTTTATGACTGAAAATTTTCAAGTAAACCTTTATATAGTGTGTTCAGCTTTTAAGAGACGAGGGCCTGCCTCGTTACTCTTTATTGCATTCCTATTTATCTGCTGTCATAGTTTAGTTGATTGGGAGGGCCTATCAGTTGTCTTTGACATGCTACATCTTGCCTTGTATTTGTAAGGCCAGAATTAACAGGTCCTTCAAGTTAAATGTGTTTGAACTAGATAAAATTGCACTATTTGTTCTCTGGAAACAAACTATAAAACACGAAATTAGATTTAATATTTGGCATTCTTAAAATGAATGGTGTAGGCTGTCTGACAGTGTGGGAAGCACTCGTGAAGAACAGCCCCTTCTCTGCAAACACACCGTAGTACACCGTGTATGTTGACACTCTTGACTTCTAAACAGGCAGTTGAGTAAATGTGAAGAGCTGAGAGGGGAAGGTTGCTATAGCTTCTGTTCTCTGGTCCCATCCTTGGTGAGAAATGTAACTTCACCTACTGGGTTTGTTTTTATTTTTACACTTAGAATAATTTTTTTTTAATATTGGTATAGTATGTACAGTAAATAGTATTGCTCTTGATTGTACTACCTAAAGAAGAACAATTTAGGTCTCATTTCTCAACCTAAAATTGTTTCTTATACAATAACTTAAATGTAATTTGGATAAAATAGTTATTAGTTATACTTTCTGGCTTGTCATAGCTCTTGTTTTTGTTTTCTTTGTAGCTTTATAAACTGCAATAAAAATATATAAAGCATTATGGAAGTATAAAGTCATATATACTCTGTTGTGTGATGAACTTGTCAATTGGTATAAAATTGAAATAAAGATGAGAAAAAGCAACAAGTTAGTTGAGCTGTGGTGCCATCCTATGACAGCAATTTCCTGCACAGAAGTAGCAGTGGTTCCCACTTGCGTTGGAGTGTAAGTTGGTGTGAAAATGTGAAATAATGTACAGCGCCCTGTGCCCCTTCTTCAGAATTGCATGAAAGTGCTCTGTGGCTCAGAAACACAGGCCTATGTTGTTTCTTTCTTTTTTTTTTTTTTTTTTTTTTTTTGGTTTTGGTTTTTGGTTTTTCGAGACAGGGTTTCTCTGTGTAGTTTTGCGCCTTTCCTGGAACTCACTTGGTAGTCCAGGCTGGCCTCAAACTCACAGAGATCCACCTGGCTCTGCCTCCCGAGTGCTGGGATTAAAGGCGTGCGCCACCACCGCCCGGCCTATGTTGTTTCTTAATGACTTCAAACTTCTAGAGTCAGACATTTTATGAGTATGTTTGATCATAGTTGAACATCTAGCCACACAAAATTGTAGGATCAGACACAGTGGTCTTTACTTGAATAATTGCTTGCTTTGTATTGAGAAATTCAAAGAAGCCAAAAGTATTCTTTATAATGAAATTCAGAAGCAGTCTTTTTGTGACCTGAAAAGTCCAAATTGAGGAGTTATAGTCCTAGTAGAACAGGGATGCAGGACATATTTAAAAGCTTGTGGCCTGTGGAAATAAACAGAAATTGTAGACAGACTTATTCCTTTCGAGTGTAGTCAGCTCTCCATAGGTGTGAGTTCTACCCCATGATTCAGACAACTGTGGACTGAAAACGTACTGAGCACGGGCAGGGTTTTATCTTATCGTTATTCTCTGAACAGTGCATCATAGCAACTGTTTCCATAGCATTAGGTATTCTAGGTAATTATAGAGGAAGATTACAAAGCATATTGTAAACGGTGGGCCACTTTATATAGAGAATTTGAGTATCCATGGAGGGTTCTGTAACCAGTCACCTAGGGATACTGACAGACAGTATTATTATATATAATGACATTGTACCTGCTCTTTAGAGAATTCATAGTTTCTATCCTTAACCACTTAATTGTAGAAGAAATGTGTGGAGTAGAGTTATAAAACATTTTATTTATAATTTGTCATAATTTTAATTTTATTGATAATGAAGATTGTTGGTGTCTTAGTTTGACTTTTGTTGTTGATAAAATACCATTACAAAAAGTAACCTGTATATGAAAGGCATTTATTTCATCTTACATTTCAGGTAGCAGTCTATCACTGAGGAGTCAGGGCAGGAACCTGGAGACAGGAACTCAAGCAGACACCACATGGAGGAACACTGCTTGCAGGCTTCTCCCTAGTGTTTACTCAGCCTGCTTTCTTATATAATATACAGATCACCTGCCCAGGGATGGCTGACATCAATTGAGATGCTCCACAGGCTTACCTACAATCTAATCTTACAGAGACCTTTTTCAGTTGTGGTTCCCTCTTCTCAGATAACCCTAGCTACCAATGTCAAGTTGAAAAACAAAACAAAGCAAAAAGCTAACCAGGACAACTGGAAAACATGGGGAAGCTAAAGGAAAATTAAAAAGGATGGTCTTAGTATGTCAAAAAACTAAAATATTCCTGAATGTGATGGGAAAGGGAGAAGGAAATGGAACTTCCTTCTTAAGCTGTTCCAAAGTAAATGTTGGGACCAGCTTCCTCTACCCATGGCCAGACAGTTAAGCCCTATTATTTTTAAATAGTAATGACTACGATCTCACTAGTTCTGTATTACCAAGTTGCACGATTCTGGATTCTCCTAAAGAATCTTGTAAATACTTAACATAGACTACGAAATACCTAATTATCAGAAACCATGCCAAGATTGCAGTGGTAGGTGCTTAGGTATGCAGCTTGAATTTGCTTGATGGGAACAGAAGAAAGGGAGGGGAAGGGAGAGAGGTGTTTGTGTGACTGTCATTGTTAAAAAGCAAAATACTTTATTCCACTCTAGTGAAGTTTAAAAAGCCCGTAAAGTGGATTGATAAGATTGTATGACAATTTTCTGTAATTTTTGTTGTCAGACTTCTACAATTTCTATTGTAAATATAACAAATTCTAAAGCTGATACTATGGTGATTTATATTCAAATAAATATTTTCATTAACAAAATCATGTTATAGTTCAAGATAATTGCTAGCTACAGTAAAACATCAATTTGGCAAGTCATAATTAGCTACTCATGTACTAATTGGCTGGATTGTCAACCCTTAAACCAAGTGTTCGAACTTGAAGACTTTGATAACGAGGCGTGCTGTGCCTTTGTAGACTCCTGAGAGAGAAGATGTTCTCTGAGGAATTTAATCCTAATTAAAGAACAAATTCATGTCTTGCAATACTTCGTTCTTCAAATGATTTGTATTTCTAATATGGATTGTAGGTAAAAGATACAGAGATAAAAGAACAAACTCAGCTATTCCCAGACATGGAGAACATACCAGTATAATCTAGTTTGTGAAACTCCAGGACTTGTCTGTGGCATACTCCCTGTCGTCCTCTGGGAGAAAACAGTAATTGCCTGAGGGTGAATCCCAGTGGTGACTTTTCTTAGATGTGGTGTGCACACTTTCTGTCTTGGAGAAGATTTATTACTTGGTACTGATGAAACTGTTCTGCATGATTTTCCCAGTAATCCTCACAGCAGCTTTATGGGCTCAGGACTGCCTTACAGATGTGGGAGGTGAGGGCAGGGACTAAGTTGCTCTTAAGATCACAGTTCTGAGGTTTGAACATCAGGCCGAGGACTTGGACTTGAGGTGACCTCTGCTTTAGCTTGACTCTTGACTATTTTATACTCTGTCTAATTGCGTGAAGTGCATATTATACTAATGAAGGTAGTATTCTGAAAGAATGAAAAGAAGCAGGGTCTCTCTGGTATGTTATCCAACCCCGTGGATAAGCTTGGGTGATGGTTTTTATCTGAGACCCACTACAGCACAGTGTAAGTGCTGGAGCCTCACAAGCTTGTGGTAGCTTATCTCAAATGCTGTTCATATCAGAAAACATTAATGACATCAAATGCCTTTGAGATTTTCTGAGTGTGCGTTGTTACAGGTGCACTTGAAAGCATTCATGCAGTTTTATTTTCAGAAAGTGATGGTTGTTCTGTCCTGCTTCATAGTAGAGTAAGTGGCATTTAACAATAGTAACAAAACTTAGGAATAAATAAGTTCTCGATTCATAATTAACCACCCTGTAGTATATACTATAGTTTCAGTAGATCATAATCTATCACCAAATGCTGCTATGAAGAAAATGATAAGCCGGTGACACGGCTCAGCAGATAGAGACACTTGCCATCCAAGTCTGACAGCCTTTGTTCTAAAAGACAAAACACAATAAAATAAAAAAACAAAAAGGAAAGGAAAAGAAGGGGAGAGGAGAGGAGGGGGAGGAGAGAGAGGAGGGGAGACAGTGGGGGAGGAGGACGGTGACATGGAAAGGCCAAAATGAAGAACAACTGTTCTAAGCAATCAGGTGATTGATTTAACAATATATTAACTCTAAGAAAAGAACTGGATTTTTAGAGAATTCTGTAATATAGATTAACTTTATGAAATCCTTCAGCATTTTGGACAGTACCTCTGTCTGCGTAGATTTTTGTTAGTGGCCCTGACAGAACACAGAACAAAAGCTCTAAACTCTCCACCTGAACTACTTGAGCTTGACCAGGAGCTCGTACATGGAGTGGTTTTATGCTGAATCTCTAAATTCACCCCGTTGCTTTGCCTTTGTTCCTTTACACCACGTTTTAACCTAATTATAGTCACTTGCCTGATGGTTTTCTTTTGAGATAAGATTCTTGCTATGATCCCAAGATGTCCTTAAACTACTAACTGGTCCAGGCTATCCTCAGACTTAGACCTCCCAAGTCCCAGGGTTATTGGCATAATTTAAGGTGGAAATCTAAAGGACATGGCGAGTGCCCAAGAAGAAAGCATGAGTGTTAGGTGGTATGTGGGTTTCTAATTGAAGAGAACACTGAAATAGGTGGTTTCTTTCCATATCAGATTTCTACTTTTGTCTAACTGTACCTCTAGCTGCTTGAAACTCTGTCCCAGCAGCTCCTCCCATGGAATGCTGGTGAAATTCTCCACATAGAACCACACTGGCTACTGGAAATGGCTCTGTCAGATTTACTTTTTCATAATAGCATTCTTGGAGTACAGTCAGCACACAACTAAACCATGGGACATAACACTGTAAGCTTCTGGAATCTACTTTTTAAATATTATTTTGCAAACATTCTTTGAAGGATTTTGAAAACATTTGCTTTAAATTCCTTCCTTTTAGTTGTCAGGAAGTAAGAATTAGAGAGTGATTCTAGCCACAACTCTTAAATTCCCTTGCTTGTAGGTTTGCATAAGCCTTTATAATTATTTAAAATATATTTTGTGGTTTGACTATGTTACCTCAAGAATCTAGTACTTAAATGCCATGTTCTATGTCGTAGAAATCGACAGCAGTGCATTTTGTGGTGACCGTTGCTCTAGATTTATTACATGGCACTTTAAAATCACTTTGAAAACATTTGTGGCATTTCTGTGTGTTTTCAAAAGAGTAAAAATCATGACACCCCCCTCCACTTTATAATTCAGTTTCTCCATGTTTACTACCATTATTCTGCCCGAATTGTTGCTATTCCCTCTCCAAACTTAATTTCCTGACTGCCTTTGAGTTGTTTGTTTCTCCCTGGAATCCAATATCAATTGTGTTCTGTAGCACGAATTCTAACTGGTCTTATTAATAAAAACCCGGAGTGAGATATCAGGGTGAAAGCTGAAAGATCCTACTGGCGTGTGCCACCACAACTGGCCTCTGTGGCTAACTCTTCGGCTGGCTCCTCCCTCTGATCTTCAGACAAGCTTTATTTGTTATAGCATATGCAAAATATCACCACATTTTCCTCTTTTTTTGTCTAAAATAAAAAAAGGTTATAACTAACATAAGAAAAACTATGTACACTAAGTACAATAACTATATACAATATATACAGTCAAGAATTACATTAGCAGTGTTCAAGTGTTCATTCTCCTTTTAAAGGCCACATATAGTATAGAAAGAAAGTTTTCTGTGTTATGGTTGAGGTAATTTTTTTTATCCACAAAACCACTTTTTCTATTACCTGTTTCTCAGATATTTTATGCATTCTGTCTTCTGCTTATTTATGTATATATTCTGTCTCCCCAATAGTAATTGGGAGCCTAATAACAAATGACCTGCAGTGCTGATCATACTATGTTAAAATATGTAGTGCTTAAAGTTATTAATATACATAGATATTTTATAAACACACAAATAGCAATTGTATAAGGCAAGAGTTAAGTACATATTTTTTCCCATAATAATAGTTGTAAATGACATTGGCTGTGCTGATGAATGAATACATTTCCTCATTTTAAAGTGATAAGCAATAATGGATTTTAAAAAATGATTACATTGTGTATTTAGTTTTTATTTAATGTATGCAGACACAGGCATGCAGAGGCACAGGTGTGAGGTCAGAGAACAACTTTTGGTAGTCAGTTCTCTTTCCACCATGGATCTGAAGTTAAGCCCAGGTCTTCAGGCTTGGTAGCAAGTGCCTTTACCTGCTGAGCCATCTCACCTGCTCATTAATGGATTTTTTAAATTGAGTTTTCCTGCCTCAGTCCCCCACCACTCCCACCTCAGGCTGGCAGTGGACTATTTCATCCTCAGGACATTCTAGTGTAGTTTTCTATGCTGAAGGCAGGGTAAGGCCGATCTGTGGGCAGAGGATGAAGATAGCCAGCCCTCTTCTGATGCATTTGGAACCCAGCATCCAGGGCAGCAAGGCAGCACTGAGACTTCTTGGCAGCATTCGTGCCTCTGTGTTAGTTCTGAGTTCGAAGCAGCAGCAGGCACCCAGAAATGATAAGGACTGTCCACAAACCAAGGGCTGCCAAGAGCTGGCCCTGTGCTGCCGGTGAGCACCTGTGCTCCGTGGGCGACCCACACCAGGTCCGTATGGTCAGTACTAGCTGGGCCTGAGGATAATAATTATAAAAGTAATGATAATAGTAGTAATAATTAAAAAGAATGCATGAAGTCAGGAAGCAGACAGCTTACTGGGTTCCAGAGAGTACTGGATGAAGGAAGTGAGGGGAGGGCACAGGTGAGATCAAAATACAGTGTGTACATATGATCATTTCAAAGAGTACAGGAAACGAGTATTTTTTAAAAGAGAATTGACACTGAAGGTTAGAATCCCAGACTCCTAATTCAAGTTCAAACCTCTATACTGTGGAGCTGGACAAAGGCCAGTATGAAGATTTGGGATAGCAGTGTGAAGACTCATAGTTTTAATGGATGATATTAGAGGATGTTGTGACACCATACTCCATGGATTGCTGGAAGAAAGGTGGATAAGGAACAGTCAGTCCTCGTGGTGGGAATACCCCAAGACTCAGCCCTTGGTCTTCAATTTATTTAATTGTTGATCAAATCTCATGACTTTCATTACCACCCATTACACCAGCAATTCCCAAAAACGTATATCCAGCCCTGATTTTACCTCATACTCCAAATCCAACTGCCTACTTGAAATCTTCATTTTAATATATTTGAAGGTCTTTAATAAGTCCCAAAGAAGAGTTCTCATCTCCGCCTCTGCCTTCCAGCTCCCACTTCCGGCCTGTTATCCGTAGTTTCCTCTGTGAAGGTTGATGTGACACCATTTTTCAGTCGCTCCAATCCAGACTTTGGCACCATTGAGTTCTGCGCCTCCTCTCACTGTGTCCAATCTTCCAGGACGTTCTATCATCACTACCTCTGGGATACATTCAGTGCAGCAGCTCTTACAGCCTGCTGCTGCAGCCTGGCTGCACGGCTCCATCTCCTCACACAGATATGAATGCATTGACTTCAGTCACCTGATGTTTGTTCCCTGACTAGATAACCTGAAAAGAATTAATTTTAGACTGTTTGATTGTGTCTCCGACATCTCAAGATTCTGAGTAATACATCTGCCTTGCTTGAATCATTTTCTAGCTGAATTGTGTATGGATTGTTCACACCAAAATAAAGTGCCTGGAATTTATTTTTATTTTTAAATTATATCTTTCTTATTTGTGTGTTTATGTGTATATGCAGGGCTTGCATGTGCCACAGCCCATGTGTGGAGGTCAGAGGACAATCGCAGTAATTGGTTCTCTCCCTGGAACCCAGGGATTGACCTCAGTTTGTCAGGCTTGGCAGAGAGTGCCTTTACTCACTTAGCCATCTAATGGGCCTAAAGTTTTATTTATTTATGTAAATATTTGTGAAAGACACCAGCATATGCAGAATTTCCCTGTTGTTAATGGTCCTTTGAAACATGGAAGCATGAGAACCTGCGTTTGGATTCAAGTGTAGCAGCATGTGCCTGTCACCCAGCACTGGGGGGGGGGGGCGGCGGGCAGAGGTGGGGATCCCTGAGGGTACTAGCCAGCCATTATAGCCAATCCATGAGGCCAAAGTTCAGTGAGAGGCACTGTTCAAAAAATAGAGTGGAGAGAGCCGTAGGGTAAGATGCTCAGCGTCAACTTCTGCCCCCCTCCCCCACACCCTAAACACTGTGTAAACTGAGTGTTCTTAATCTTCCAATATCATCTGAAAATAAGCCATGGGAAGGCCAGCAAACTCTAGAACTTATACACAAAGTTTTATGTTTATAGACAGTGTCCTAAAATTAGTTTTCTCTGAGTACTCAAAAGAGTCCTAATCAAAAATGGAGAAGTACTGACCTTCTTCCATTTCTATGTATCAGTATAAAACAGTTGAACCAGGTTTAACTTTTATAACCAGTTTCTAAGATCTGCCTTCCAGATGTTAAGTGATGAAGCCAAATAAAGGCATTATTGTGAACAGTGATAGTAGCTGTGCTTGGGTGACACCTGCTCTCATACCCTATTAATTTTGTGATGAAACTGCATATCAATGTCTGTGCAGTTAAAGTCGGATGTTTATTGAGGTGGCTGTAGAGCCTTCCAATCTAATTTTAAACGATTATCATTTCTTCTCTTTTTATTTGGTGCTTTCCAAACCAGTGAGCATTGCTGACCCTGCTGCCCTGGGCTTCATCATCTCTCCATGGTCGCTGCTCCTGATGCCGTCTGGCAGTGTGTCCTTCACAGATGAAAACATCTCCAACCAGGACCTCCGCGCGTTCACTGCACCAGAAGTGCTTCAGAACCATTCACTAACTTCTCTCTCAGATGTTGAAAAGGTGAATATTAAGTCTTCATTTTTTTGTTGTTGTTGTTGTTTATTTTGATAGAAGTAGGGCAGGTCCAAACAATGGGCTACCATATTCAATCCATGGGAAAATCCTTTCAATTTAAAATAATCATATGCTTTAAGATATATATAATTCAGGAAAACATACTGACCTGGGAAAAATACTTCAAAAGGTGAATTATTATTATTCTTACTTACAAGTAGTTTTTAATGTCTGCTATCTGAAACAGTGCTTGGGGGAAAGATACGTAATAACTACAAAGTGGACCCTGAGTAATACGCATATTAGATGGCAGGATGAAACAGATACTGTGTGGGGAGGAGTGTGTCTGTACGTCTATAATAGAAGCAGTTAATTTTTATTCTCAAAGACTGTAGCCTTTGCTATGAAGAAGAAACCTAGTTTATACAAATGAAAATGGATCTGTCATCCAAGGTTATAGGAATGGTTGATGAAAAGAGAAAAGAGTTGTCATTGTAGTTAGAAATGGCAAATCAGAACACGGAGGCTGGAGCGTTTGCATCTGAGAGCCCATAGGTCAGCATGAGTACACTCTTCCCCTAGCTGAGGAATTAGTCTGCAGTAGTGGGAGTCTGTGATATCTATAGGCTTGTGAAACAATGGGATTTTTAATCTTACAGGATAAACTTGAGAGGCGTTGATAAGTTTGAGAACTACAACGTTCTGTGAGAATCTATCAGAGAAGTTCATCATCTGGAGAAAAAAGAGCTAAAAGAAGCATAATGCATTGGCCTTATAAAGAAGTGGATGAGGGAGTGTAGCAGGAATCTTAAAAGTTCTTATTAATAAAATCAAACCTGGGGCCTGTTATTGGGGTGAAATGCTGGATGGTCAGAGAGACAGAACAAGCCACAGCTAACCTCACCTGGCCAACTTCTCAGCTGGTCTTGTTTCCTCAGACTGGAAGCCTCTGAGTCCTCATCCAGAATGGGTCTCGGCTAAACTGCTGCTTGAAAGCCTGAATGCTTAACCAGGCCAAATGCTTCTAGTTTCTGGTCCTCATGCCTTATAAACCTTTCTGCTTTCTACCACCACTTCCTGGGATTAAAGGCTCACTTTCTGGGATTAAAGGCCTGTGTCACCATGCCTGGCTGTTTCCAATGTGGCCTTGAACTCACAGAGATCCAGAGGGATTTCTGTCTCTGGAATGCTAGGATTAAAGGTGTGAGTGCCACCATTTTCTAGCCTTTGTATTTAGTGGCTGTTCTGTCTCTGACCCCAGATAAGTTTATTAGGATGCACAATATTTTGGGGAATACAATACCACCACAAGGGAGCACAGTGCAGGCAGAGCTCACAGATTCACGAAAGCAGAGTTTCTAATGGAAACATATGGTGATGTCATTGACCAGATCAAATCTAATTTCACTGATAAACTCTGAAAAAACGGAGAGGGGAGCACATCGTATCATATAGCAGACTCAATAATTCAGATCTGAGATGCTGGGATCTCCAATTCTAAATTGGCTTTGAACGTCCTTTCTTATACATCATTTCCCACAAGTGTACAAATAACCTAATAATTTTCTGATGATAAAACTTTAAAAATATGCAATTTTGATATACATTAGTGATGGAACAGAATTATGCACTAACCTTCTTACTGATCCTTGAAAAATGGGGAAGGGGGCATTTTCCATAGGAGAATGGAGGCTTTTTTTTTTACCCCCTTGAGTCCACATTTCTCTGTGTAGCCCAGGGACTCACTCTGTTTGAGGCTGGCCTCAAAGTCACAGAGATCCTCCTGCCTCTGCCTCCCAAGTACTGGGATGAAAGGTGTGTGCTACCACCGCCTGGCTGGCTCATCAATTCTTTTTCTGAAGAAAATAAGAAAAGAGATTGAAACTTGGTAGGGATTCCAAGCTGAACTTGGTCTTTTGTGCCCCAGGAATTATTTAAGAAGTCTGTGAAAATCACACGTCCCAGACAAGAGGCAGCAGCTCTGAAGTAGAAGCGACACTTGAGCTGTAGCTCTTAAGAAGCTGTGTTACGTGAGAACAGGCTTTTGAGACCTTCTCTTCCCTTACATGCTTCCTACAAATGAGTAGACCACTTCTTCAATTTACAAGAAAAAGGAAAAGTGTTTTCATTGGAAAATTTTCATTCGCCTCCGGCTTTTTCAGAATCCTGTGTGTAATTTAGTGTTTTGTGTCTGTCTATACTGTTGGTTTTCACTATGTCTGGTTCAGTTCAGTGATCACACTTCAATGTCCCCCGTCTTCAGCCTTGTTCCTGGCCAGTCTATCCCTTTAACTTCGAATCAGCGAAGTTTTGAAAACATGTACGATTTTGTCCCTTCCCTGCTTAAGTCTATTAGCTTCTCCACTTTTCCTTGTATGAATTGTAGACCATCATCTGACCTTCGGGGGTTTACTGTGTTTACCTTGTCTCTGGGCAGTCTGTCTCAGAGTGGACACTTTAGCCACCAGATTATTTCATACCTTGGTGCATTTTTGTTTGTTGTCTTCATCCAGAGTAACGTCTTCCCACTCGCAGGCCGCCTCTGCTCCCAGTTCAACCCTCACACCCAGTTGACTTTAAAGTGGACCCGAAGCCGCTCCTTACACTGCATCCTCTTCATGTCCTCATACGCTTCGTTTTTCAGCCTTGTTTTCTTAGTGAAGATTTGTGATAAAGAGAGTCCTGTTTGTCCAATTTGATACTGTGTCCCCTGTGTTCTGTACCAGTGATTCCTCACCTGTGACACACACATCACTAGCAACATCACCATCACCTGGGAATTTGCTGTTAGAGAAAATTGTCACCTGTAGTCCTAGCCTTCAGGAGACTGAGGCAGGAGAATTGCTCTAAGTTTGAGGCCAACTTAGGCTACCTGGTGAGTTTCAGGCCAGCCTGAATGTTTTTCTTTTACTCAGACAGAGGCTTTTTAACTCAAGGGAGTAAGTAATTTTTTCTTACTGAGGCTTTCAGCTGGCTGGAAGAGGCCCACTCACATCATGGAGAGCAGTCTGCTTCATTCTATCGGTTTACTGAAATACTAGGCTCATCTAACACAACTTCACAGAAACACCAACAGTGCTTGATGAAATATCTGGACACTATTGCCCAGGCAAGTTTGCATGTGCAGTTAAATGTTACACTGCACATGTGTGATCAGCGTACAGACTTATAACCTAGCTTTAAGAATTATGCAGTAATGGACACATCTGTAAAACATTGCTGCACCATGGTTCTGGGAACACTGTTGAGGAAGGATAGAGAGACCATAAGAGCCACAGGATCAGGGAGTTTGCTCTAAAACCCTGTCTCCTAGTCATGTCAGAAGCTACACCCATAAAATCTCACCAGCATCACTGCCTAAACATGACTGAACAAGGACGGTACCAGTGGACATCCAGAGTGGGTGGAGTAGGCCTGAACTGTACACAAAGAACTGCGGAAAGCTGGAAGCAGGAGAGAGGTGTCCTTCCCCAGGGAAGAGCACATTAGTAAACTGTCCAGTGCCGACTGGTCAGCCCTGAAAGCATACATACAAGTAACATTATACAGACTGAGCAGGTTGTATTTAGGAATATATATGTAATAATAATTTGTGCAAAAGAGGCTATGAATTTGAAGGAAACCAGGGAGGAGCATATGACAGACTTTGGAGGAAAAAAAGGAAGGAACAAGGGTTGGAATTACATTAAAACCTCAAAAATTAAAAAAGTTAAAAATTATGAAAAGGAAGACAAGTCATTTGACACATTAAAGAGTAAAGATGGGGCAGTGGTGGCACATGCCTTTAATTAACCCTAGCATTGGGAGACAGAGGGAGGTGGATCTCTGTGAGTTCAAGGCCAGCCCTGGTATAGATAGAGTGAGTTCCAGGATAGCCAGGGCTACCCAGAGAAACCCTGTCTCGACACCCCCCCCCCAAAAAAAAAGTGACTATAGTAATCTTAAAGCACTAGCACATCTAAAAGAATCACAAATCAAAACAGTGAGTTTACAATTAACCTTTTATACCAAATCTATGAAAAATACGTTTTGTGTGAAGCCTTTGCAAAGATCCTTTTGCACAACCTCTTAAAATGAGGTTTAAGAGATGTGATGTGATAGACTGCATGCTGTTGTCTTGAATCTCATCCTCATTACATTAAACTCAGCAGACATTCAATAAATACTTTCTGCTAGTTGCTGAGATGTGTAAGACAGGCTTTCAATGGCATAAGGAAGTACTAACTAACTGCTTCACTTGAGATACAGATGAAATTACCTGTGTCATCTAAGAGAGAATATGTCCTTCTGTGTAAAAGAAATTACATGTAAAAAATCATTTCTGGCTTGTCACTAGTAGTCATTTTTATTGACAAAGATAAAACATTCTTGATAAAATGAATAGTGCTTAAGAAAAGCTTGGTCTCTCACAAACACACACACACACACACACACACACACACACACACACACACACGAATGGAAAAGAGAACAAAAAGAAAAGGCAGGGCCAGGTGCTGAAATATTAGTTCCAGTGGACATGGTCCAGCAGAAAGGAAACCTAGAAATCTGACTGTAGAACTGAGGTGGAGGTATGTCAGGGCAAATGTATAAGTCAATAGGAAGAATTTAGAAAAAACAAAAAATTGAAAATGGAACAGTTTTTCTAATCTATAAACTAGGAACAAATTTAGGTGGCAATATGAGAAATGTCTTAAAGTGCTGTGACATTTTAAGAACAGTGTCAACATAGATTTTTTTTCCCAGCATTTTTTAAAAAGAGAACTGGAGACCGCTTACATGATTTAAAAACCAAGTTTAGAAAACAGGAACCAACTAAAATACAGGCAATAAAATAAGAAAAAGCTGAAGTAAGGTCCCCCAGGCCCCACCCCCCAAAAATCTAGATACTAAAACCCCCACATGATGTTAGGCAGGGCTCTCTGGAGAACAGAACCCATAGGATGCGTATTTATCAGAAAAGGAGGCTTGCTTATTAGATTGGTCTACACACAGTAGAGGCTGGAAATCCAGCAAGGGGTATCTGCACACTAGAGGTGCAAAGAACCTCAGCAACCTCAGTCTGGGGTTAAAGCCTGGAAATTTCCCAGACGGTCAATGGTATATAGTGTATGTTGGAAGGCTGAAGGAACTAGAGCAGTGGTTTTCAACCTGTGGGTCTTGACCCCTTTGGGGTCTCATCAGATCTTCTGCATATCAGATACTTACATGATGATTCATAACAGTTGTAAAATTACAGTTATGAAGTAGCAACAAAAATAATCTGGTTGGGAGCCACCACATGTGTTAAAGGGTCACAGCATTAGGAAGGTTGAGAACCATTGTCATAGAGTCTGGTGACAGCAAGAGCAGCAGCAGCAGAATGTGCAGGCATGCTTTTCTTAAGATCCCTTACTAGTACATACATGTTGAGGGTTGTATTCAGGTATAGCTTTCAAATAATTTCAGAATCAATTCAAGAGAAATACCTGCATTTAAAATAATGATTCCTGAAACAAATAGCATAAAGTTTGGAAAAACTTTAGTAAATAGTACTGCAATAGACAGTAAAACTCTGTGTGAAAAAGGGTGTGAGAACCTGCTCTCACCTTTTGAAGGGTTCTTAGGTGGAGGAGAAAAGAATTAAGAAATGATAGAAAGAGAGACCTAGACAGTGAAAAGAAAGACAGAAACACAGGATAGCTTCCGGAGGGCCTGGATCAATACCCACCAGCCTCTTTTTTTTTTTGGTTTTTCGAGACAGGGTTTCTCTGTGTAGCTTTGCGCCTCCCTGGAACTCACTTGGTAGCCCAGGCTGGCCTCGAACTCACAGAGATCCGCCTGGCTCTGCCTCCCGAGTGCTGGGATTAAAGGCGTGCGCCACCACCGCCCGGCTACCAACCTCTTAATAATTTAAATCTCGAATGAGGGTACAGAGCTTAACTCCATGCAGCTCTGAATCAGCTTTCCACTCAGAGCTTGCAAGTAGCTGGGATTACCACAGCAGTACTCCTGTTCCCTTTGGCTGCCATACCTCCCAGTAAAGGATTAGAGGATAACTAAGATAGATGGCCTTTTTGAATTGGTCTAAGATGTCTATAGCAGTTTGAGCTGCACCAAGTCCTGTTTTAAATTCAATAAACTTCTGATATAACTGCATCAAATAAATCAGTAAACTCCTGATGCAACCGCATCAAACCTAAAAACTCCTTAGGATCACCATTAACATGTACAATTACAGTTCTTACAAACTTACATCCAAAAGCAAACTCTCAATAGAACTATTTATAATTTACAAACTTTAGCAAACATCCAAAAGCAATCTCCTAATAAAACTCCTATACTTTAAAGCAATCTCTTAATAGAACTATTTGCATTTCTTGCTAACAAAACATAAGGTACATTAACACAAGTTAACATTAATCCACTCAAAGGACAAGAAAATATTTTTTTTTTCAAAATTAAAGAGACAGGAATATTAACTCACCCTTTTCTTTGTAATTTTTTAAGTTTCATCTTGAGCCTGCATAGAAAAAAACCCAAACTTCTCCATTTCTACACAAAACAGTTCATAAGTCACCACAGTTAATAAAGCATATATGCATACACAAAATAATTCATAGGTCATTGCAGTTAATAGAATCTATATGCATAAGTGAATTCAAAACTGTCCCATTGCACTTGAACCATTCCTGTCCATCTTAAGTCTGAAAAGTTCAAAAAGACAGTTCTGGTACGAGTCTAAAAGTTCCTTTTAGTGCACGAAGTCAGGGCCTGGCTCGTCAGCTGCCCTGAAGTCTCTGTATAGCAGTCCAAGTTGTAATGACTCTGAAGCAAACAGCTCCAAATATGAGGAGTCCCATAACCAATTTTTTTGCAGTTCCCCTTGCTTGCAACAGTTCAGTTCAAACCAGCTTCTCTGAAACGTTTTCTCTCAGCTACAGCTGCTTCGCAGCAGTCTGCTCTAGGGTAAAAACTGTTAGCTGGCTGGTGCAGAGTCCTCTCAAAAGAAACCTTACAGCCAGCAAACAGAAACTGCACCTTTGGCTGCTGGCTCCTTTCAGCTGTTTACAATCCCAGTCCTGAGGCCTGTGGCGCTCAAGGACCTCACACCACAGAGCTCCAGGTGCCTTCTAGTGCCTCCCACTGCAGCTGTGGCTTCCAAGGGTCCCATTACCTGCTCTGCAAGTGGTCCTGCACTCAGCACCCTGGGTTCTGGAGGCCTCCATGGGCTTCTCTGCTTGCAAGGTTGGAACACCAACCTCAGGGCAGCTACACAGCTCCACCTCACTGTTGCTGGGAGCTCCAGCTGTTCAGCCTGGAGTGCAGTTTTGCCTCACTCAGCAGTTTCTGCTCCTGCTCTGCAGCCACTGCAGGGGACTCAGACCCTGGGTGTAGCTCAAGTTTTCTGCCTGGCCCACAGTCAGGGCAAATCTCTCTCACCTGCCAGTCCCACAGCCGCTCAGACTCGACCAAGTAAACACAGAGACTTATACTGGTTACAAACTGTATGACCGTGGCAGGCTTCTTGCTAACTGTTCTTACAGCTTAAATTAATCCATTTCTATTAATATACCTTGCCACATGGCTCGTGGCTTACCAGCATCTTCACATGCTGTTTCTCATCATGGCAGCTGGCAGTGTCTCTCTGACTCAGCCTTCCACTTCCCAGCTTTATTCTCCTCCTTGTCCCGCCTACACTTCCTGCCTAGCCAATGGCCAATCAGTGTTTTATTTATTGACTAATTAGCAACACATTTGCCATACAGAGCATCCCACAGCACCTGGGCTTGCCATTACAGGGAGGATTTCAAGACTTCTGCTGCACTCTCCACTCCTAGGCACATCACACCCAGGCATTCTGTCAGCTAGCTGTCTCCCCTGTATCTGCAGCACTACCTCCACCATGGTCTCACCCTCAGGGGAATGCTACTCTGCAGGGACCCCTGCACACCACTGCTCAAAGTAGTCAGGCCTATTTCGGTATTCCCAGATCATACACACACACTCAGAGTCTCCTGCTCTCTGGCCCTCCTGGTGTGCTCTATGCAGGCATTCCTCTCTCTGGAGGCTTTGTGTCTTGTGCAGCTGCCATGGTGCTCTGTGTGCTAGCCCTTCAGCTGCCCACTCAGCTCTCTGCCTGTGCTCTCCCAGGTATCCCTCACTGGGCTCCAATTTGGCTCCTGGTGACAGACCTGCTCTGGTTGCTGGGGTCTGAAGTCTCTGCTGTGCACTCGCCACCATGCTCCTCCTCACTGCTGCTTTTTCACTGCAGAAATTAGCAGACCTTCACTGCTAAGCACTGCCTCTCTCTCCCGCAGGTCTCAGCTGCTGATGCTTGGTAAGCCACTGCTACCACTGCTGCTTGTGCTTGTGGTGGGGACTTCTGAAGCCATTCTTGCAGACCACCACGTCCACAGTGGATTCTCAGTCCTGGATGCTGCTTTGTGCATCCCAGGTCACACTTAGGGAAACCTACTCTACTCTAAGTTACTATTATACCTAGGACTTCACAATATCCCTATACCTAAAGCCTATTCTACCCTAATATACCTAAGCCTACATTTCTCAAACTAAACTTCAGAATACTTTTATGACTTACTTTGACTTAGTTTAGGAGAGAGAGAGAGAGAGAGAGAGAGAGAGCGAGAGCGAGAGCGCGCGCTATCCAGAGACAGAGAGATACTTGCTCCAGCCTAACTTTAACTACTCTGTGTTTACAATTTTACTCCTGAAGAATAGAATATCACTACCTCCTTTAATTCATTACCCAGCATGTCCCCTTCTCCGTGCTGTTCCTTCCCTTTATCCTCCGTATTTATGTCCCACATTCAGGATGCCATCTATGGGAGTCTGGCTCCCACCTTTTGAAGGGTTCTTAGGTGGAAGAGAAAAGAATTAAGAAATGATAGATAGAAAGAGAGACCTAGACAATGAGAAAAATGATAGAAACACATCACTTTAGGAGGTTTGAGTCAGTACCTACCAGTCTCATCCTTTATTGAAAAGGGCTTTTTATAACATGCCACGGGGAGAGACAAAAGACCTCCCCTTGCAATATCAAAGCACACCATACAGCCAAGTGTAGACCCTTCCAGACACCTGGTAACCACACCTGTGACCAAATCATCTCCTTGTGCAGCCCTGGTAGATAAAGCAAGCTCAGATTCTCTAAGCCTGAGTATGTTCTCACTAGGAAGCCTCTGTGGGCTCCCACAAAAGGGATAAGCTCTCCAACAGTTAACACAGACACATCTCTGTTGGTAAATTTATTAAAAGTACAAGGTTGCCGGGCAAGATGGTGCACACCTTTAATCCCAGCACTAGGGAGGCGAAGGCCAGTGGATCTCTGAATTCAAGGCCAGACTGGTCTACAGATTAAGTTGCAGGACAATCAGGACTGTTACACAGAGAAACCCTGTCTCAGATGGGGATAGGTGGGGGAGAGGAGCAAGGCATCAAGTACATTTTAAATGTTATGTAAAAGGATTAAAAATATATATATTCACATTGCCTTAAGTTGGCATGAAAAAACTAAGTAAAAGCTAACACAATGATTATTCTTTGAAAGTTGACTGAATTGGTAGTAGGGATTGTGTGTCTATTCTAATCAGCACCACTCTAATTTTTATTTATTTTATACTCTCCTATGCTTTTATGTTTTACTTGTTAAATTTTTTATTTTACCACAAAGTGATTTTTTATTAAAAAAAAATTCTATTCCTAGATCCATATTTATTCTCTTGGAATGACGTTGTACTGGGGGGCCGATCACGAAGTACCTCAAAGCCAGGTAAGTGAAGCTTTCACATTTGTGATGTTTTCATATTGACACCTATTTACACTTTTTACAGAGCCCTTTGGTGTGATTATGTGTGTTCTACAGCATGCTGCCGGGCACACTGGCATCTTATACTATGTGGTGTCACATGTGTACAATCAGAGTGAGACTGAACAGCCTGTGAACAACACTGTGAACCCCACCTCACAGCTCCTGCAGTAGCAGAAACACACCCGAGGTTAACTCTCAGATCTTGGATTCAGATCATTGGTCCAGTTTTAGTATTTCTGTCTTAAAATAGTTCTTATTCTTGAAATCTCTTTTCATTCAAAGCTAAGTTGTTACATTTAGTATTTCATTTAGGGCTGGGAGAAGGCTCAGACAGTAAATTGTCGCAAGCAGGGCATGATCAAGCGTGTTTCTAACACTAGTGCCTGGGGGAAGGGGAAAGACAGGTTCCCAGCTCTCACCGGTCAGCCATGTGACTAATGGGTGGCTCCAGTTTTAGTGAGAGAAGCTGCCTCAAATGATAGTGTGGAAATGAATAGTGGAGGACACCCAGTGTACACATGTGCACATGTGTATATATCTACACACATACCTATCAGAGCATTCACAATTAGCACAAACACCACACACACACAGTAAAAGGAAGAAGAGGAGGACAAAGAGGAGAAAAAAATGAGTTTATTGTAGTCATTTAGAAATACAAAAGCAGATTTTTTTTATTGAATATCAGAAGAATTAAACACCTCAAGCTTTTAGTCCAAAATTCATACATCTTAAAATTCATGAGATGAATGATGTTATTCAACTAGCTCAATCTAATTTACCTCTTGGAAATTTTTGTATATTTTCTTTCTCTCCTTAGTTTCAATTCTGTGAATATATATGAGGAAGTCAGTTGTTATGGAGGTATTGATGTTATTTTTCATGCAACATAACTATCATAAAATGTAGCAGTCTACTATTACTGTTTTGTATTCTTTTCTGATAACTATATCAATAATACAAAATAATGTAAAGTCATACTTTACGATGATAAATCATTACCATTTTAGAAATGGTTAATATTTAATGTGTATTTTGTATCAGACAAAACACTAGATTTTAGGCTTGCTATTGGCCATACCTGTAGAATCTACTAGAAGATACAGACAGCTAAATAGATAAATACAACATTATGTAATGAAGGCCCTATTAGTGGAAACAGAAGAACAAAGCTGGATGTTCCTATTAGATCCCAGGGTTAGAATAGGTTTTTAAAGGAAATCACATTGAAGCTTATGACATAAAGTAATGCATCAGTGGATGAGATGTCAGTGTTACCTTTGTTAGAGCTTAGACAGGGACAGCAGTGTCTGTATATGGCCAGTATGTACTATTATTAGACTTTTAGTTTGTTAAATATATTTTTTGGGGGTACTGGAGATTGAACCTAGGACCTCACACATGCCAGGTTAGGTATTTTATGGTGAGCTGCACACAGCCTAGCAATGATTTCTTGTATTTTTTTTTATTTCTTGTTGAATAATGATGTTAATCATCTTTTTATATGCTTATTGGCCATTTGGACGTAATAACTTAAAAATTAACTTTAACAAAAATAATTTTACATTCTGATTTCTGTTTCATCAGATTAATAGGGATCCCATTTCGTTTAGCTGATCTTGAATTATTTCAATATCTGGAATCTTTCACCTTATCATACAAATATCAAATTATATAGAGAATATGTATCTTATCGGATACTGAATATTGAACTACTGTCCCTATTTCTCAAATTGTTTAAGTAGTCAAAGAATTCCAATTCTGCCAGACACAATGGCACATACCTTTAAGTCCAGCACATGGGAGGTGAGGCAGGAGTCTCTGTGAATTCAAGACCAGCCTGGTCTATAAAGAGAGTTCCAGGTCAGTCAGGGCTGGGCAGTAAGACCCTGCCAAAAAAACAAAACCAAAACCAAAAAACAACCACTTCTTTATTACAAAATCAACAGCTTTTTAAAAAAATCACATTTTATATCTAGGAAGACCTGTTAACTTCTTTCTGTTAAGAAGGTTTCAAGTCAAATAGGTGAGTGAGACATAATTGCCAATAGAAAGAATTCATTTCCTCCAGACGTTGGCTGTGGTTCCTGAGCCTCCTAGAAAGGCTTTTCTTGTGGTAGATTTACCTACACTTATTAATGTGGCTTTTCCTTTCATTTTAGCCCATCAAGCTGGGAGACCATCTCAACAGCATTCTCCTAGGCATGTGTGAGGATGTGATCTATGCTCGGGTGTCGGTGCGGACTGTCCTGGATGCCTGCAGTGCCCACGTTAGGAATAGCAACTGTGCACCTTCGTTTTCCTATGTGAAGCAGTTGGTGAAGCTGGTTCTGGGAAATATTTCTGGGGTAAGCTACAGTTCTAACTTGAAAACAGAGTTATATTTTGAAATTCAGTAATGTCACAAGTTTTCTTTAAATGTACAGCAGCAGTTTTTCAAAATTAAGGTGAAAAGTGGAGTTTATTGTTTCAATGTTCATTGTTTACTCCAAACAGTACTTTAAAATTTTGACTTCTGTTGCTGTTTCTCACATTTTATAGAAGCCATCCGTTGTTTAAAAGAACTTCGTTCTCCCGCTGGGAGTCGTCTGTCCTTCCCTGCTTCCCTGCTTTGCTCTTTTCCTGCAGAGCTCTTAGCAGACCATGTAATCACCTTGCAGTGACCTACAAAATGAGTTTCAGGGGTACTGAGTGTGCCTCCTATTTCTAGACCTCTTTCATGGCCCTCGTTTGTCAGGATCCCCTGTGTAATTCTCAGCCTTCTCCACATTCTCTGGTGGGAGGTAATCCATGGTTCTGTTGCTACTTAAGACTTGGATACCTCCCTTTTCTCTCATCCAAGATGTAAAGAACTAAAGAATGGAATCCACATCTAATAATTCCACCTCTGCTCTTCATCCCTTAAGGTGTTCTGTCCTGTTCTCTCTGTCTGGGACTCTCATTGGTGTTTGGCATTCAGATCGGCATATATGATGTGATATTCCCTCAATGCTTGTCCCTTCTCTGTGGGCTCCAGATTTGTGCGGTCACAGTGTTCTCGCTGGCTTCCTCTTAATTCTTCATTCTTAGGAGGTTTAATTCCTCTATTTTAACCAAGATATTGCATGGCAAATGGAATATATGCGTATCCCACACACTTTGCCATTTGGTGAGAAATGGGCTCAGAGATCTCCTAAACAAAATGTGGACTATCTCCCAATAAACCTTAGAGATCCTGTGATGGGAATGCAAATAGGTAATGGGGCTAGTGGGTGGAATCCTCTTGCTATGGCTGTTCGCATTTTATTTAATTTGTTTGTTTTGTTTCTGTATGTTCATTAAAAACACAAAACTGAAGCTGCTAAAACATGATGTGATCGTAAGAGAGACACAGTCGGAATCTGTGTGTCTCTGACCCTGTGGCTTTGCTCTTCCCTCGGCTGAAACTATCACTGCCTCCAGTGGCTATTGCGGTAGCAGCTCCTTAAGGTTTACCAGCTGTGAGTCACAGCAGGCCAGCTCCCGTGCCCGGGTTCTTCTGGTATTACAATATAGTCACCTTAATTTGGACTAACTATAGAATATGACTATTACTATAGACCATCTGTCCGTGTTACCTAAGACAGCTGTGAAGGTAACTGAGCTGCCTTCAGGTACTTGTAACTGTGGTTTTGCTATTTCAGAACATCTGTAATAGTTATGAAAGTAAGAATGATGTGTATCACACAAGGTTTTTTTCAAGGTCAGGTATAACATTTGTAATGCACTACAGAGTGCCTGGCATATAATAACTGTTTATTAACCAGCAGTTGTTATTAATAGCTGCCTCAAAATAGACATTCACAAGTGTGAATAATATTCACTGTTTTCCTATCACCAGTTAGGCAATTAAGGACAGTATCATTTCAGAAATACTTCATCTAAATCTTCTTTTAAATAGGAAATAAAATGCTTTGAAATGTGGCTATGCTACTGAGACAGAATTTTAATTTACACATGAAGTTCTGTAATGGAGAAATATTAAAATGTGTGTGCATAGATAAAAGCGTATACATATGCCTTTGACTACATTTAACTTAGCATCACTATTCTGTTTTTAGTTTTAATCTGTATGTATCCTGGTTTTGGTTGTCTGAATAAACGAGTGTTCTCTAATTTTTTATCCTATATAACATAGAGTTTGACCTAATTTGGGCTTATTTTATGTAACTGTCAATGATTACCATCATTGGAATTTCAGGCACTGAAACATTTTGTTACAAAGAGGGTTCCATGGAACATCGATTTTAAACTGTTGCCAGCATATCCAGCTTAAAAATTTAGCAGACTGTAATTCTGGAAGACAGTATCTAGGAAATTACTTCTGAGATAATTTAAACTGGTATTCTCAATGTATAACTGCAACCAGAGGAAGTTTTATACTATAAAATAAATATAGCTTTAAAATTGTATAAGCCTAATTTGAGAGATGAAAATAGTTATTGGGAAGAGAAGAAAAGAATACCTCAAGATAATGCTTTCAAAAGGAGCTGATTTTAGCTCCGAGTCCCCAGATGCAGAACGCTGTCTGTTGCCTCTTTCTGAAGATGGACTGGCCCACCCTGGTCCACGTCAGTTTTATCCAGGCCATAACAGTTACAGTCAGCTGTGGAGTCTCCTGACTCGGTGCTGAACCCTCAAGATTGGCTAGTGTGCTATTCTGTGGAGAGTCACTGACAAAAAGGGGAGATGATTTTATCAAACTTGATTTTTTGATTACCTGTGTACAGACGGATCAGCTTTCCCGTAGCAGTGAACAAAAGCCTGACCGAAGCCAGGCTATTCGAGACCGATTGAGAGGAAAAGGATTACCCACAGGTAAGTGTGTGTTAACAGGAACTTTCTAGACTTTGATCTTACTCTCTTGTCTGTGAAAATGTGTTTCCTGGCTTAGAAATCCAATCAGTTGCAACTGTGTCTCATGAGAATGTAAGGATGCAGAGTGGAAGCCAGGGAACAGAGAAACATCAGGTACAATACTAAATAAACATTACAGTTCTATAAAAAGCGTTAACTGTCAGAACTCCCACGCAGACCTTTGTCCTTTCCAGTGTTTGTTTTTCATCAGTACCATCATTTACTTAGGTTATCAAGGTATTTTATATGAAAGTTAGGTTTAAAGCATGACCAGGTGAGCACATACATGTATTTATGAACGTTGACAACACTGAAGAGAAAGTTCCAGAGAGCAGCACTGCTCTTACTGAGTGCTGGTGTCTTCTCTTGACTTCACTCCTAATGCTAGTCGTCAGTGGTAACCACTAAATTGATTTCTTCAGTATGGCGGAACCTTCACTTGTCAAATACTGCCATAGGTTATTTATAGGGTGCTTGCTAAATAAATAATAGTGGCTGGTTATTTGGTAGTAACATGCTATGGATCTATAATGATTATGTAATGGGCTTTTTTTAATGCATGGAAATTCTAAATATTTGAGATAAAAGTAGATATAAAAATAGGATTTTAAAATTATTTTTCTTTTTTGTTTTTTTTTTTCAAGGCAGGGTTTTTCGGTGTAGCCCTGGCTGTCCTGGAATTCACTCTGTAGACCAGGCTGGCCTATTAAAGGCATGCACCACCACCACCCAGCAAAAATGGGATTTTTTTTTTTTAAGTACTAAGAATCAGGCTTGGCTTTTTTTTTTTTTTTTTTTTTTTTTCCGAGACAGGGTTTCTCTGTGTAGCTTTGCGCCTTTCCTGGAACTCACTTTGGAGACCAGGCTGGCCTCGAACTCACTGAGATCCGCCTGGCTCTGCCTCCCGAGTGCTGGGATTAAAGGCGTGCGCCACCACCGCCCGGCTTGGCTTTTTTATAAGATAAATTTTGATTTTGTAGATTATTTGTTATTTTCTTTTTAATTCTCATCAAGAATTATTGAAAGGCATGATAACATAAACATTAGCAAGAATATTTTGCTCGAAGAAAAAAAAGTAAAAATAACAAGTATATTCAAATAAAACATGTTCAAATGTATGCAGTCTAATAAAATAAGGTAGAAAATTAGCATTTCTAATTTTTAATTTAACCAGACAACCAGCATATGGCTATCTTATTTAAAAGACAAACAACAAAACAACCTTGTGAGAAACCTTTCTTGTAAAATTGAAGTATAGATCCTTGATTATCTGGACTGTTTGCAGAGTTCAGAAACCTCTTAAGCAAAAGGTATGTGCTCTAAAAACTAGGGTCCCATTTCTCCTGAAGTCAAGAGGAGCAGTGCAGGTGTTTCTGTGGGGATTCTGCGGTGTTCTAGTTGGTTAAATGGCCCGTTTCCTGCTTTATTTGCTATAAGTAAAGATTATTGTTTCTGAAAAAGTATCTTTAACTTTGGTTTGAAGACAGTAAATTTGGTCTTGGTTAGATCAAGATTCTTTCCTAATATTTATTATTTATGTGTGGATAAAAAGTACAAAGTGAGATTTGTCTAACTTAGTTTTCAGAATGCCCTGATAACAATGAAGGTATTTTTAATCCTTTTGCCAGTGTTTCCTTTATTATCCTCACGTCCCTCACATATGTGGACACATTCTATTTGAAAAGTCTGTTTCTCTTTGTACTGCGCTAGGATTTCAACCATGATATAGTATGGACATTGGTGCAAAGAATCCATCAGTTTTAGTCACTCTGCTTTGTAGAACAGAATCATAACAATAGAGAATTCTTTGTGAGTGTTAGTAGAAGCCACAGCAATCTGTTTTAAGGACTCATCCTGAACACTTAAGTGAGATATTAGCCTGGCAAGGCTTGCCTTTCTCTCTGTCTTTCTCCCTCCTTCCTTCCCTTTCTCCCTCCTGCGTTTCCTCCGTCTGTGATCCCCACCTCCCACCTTCTATACCTTCCCTTTCCTGTTCTGTCTCCAGCCTTCCTGAAGTTCCCCCTCTATTCTCTCCTGCTATCAGTCATGTGGTCGTGTTGTGCAGTGAACATTTTATTATGTGTTACTTGCTCATTTAATAAATACAATTTTATATATTAATGATTAATTATTTTATGTGTTTTGTGTTCTTTCAAGACCTCCCCAGAATGGTGTGATACTTTTGTTCTATTCTATATCCATCAAGGGTCTACCCTCCTGTGTTTAGTATATGAAATTTAAAGGCTGTGAAATGCTAACACAGTACATTTTATCACCATCAGTGTTTCACGGTTTTAATGTTTCATTATATGATATTTGAGGGGTGGCAGCTGGAGGTTGAACTGAATCCATGTCTACTCTGTAGCATAGCCTAACTAGCAGTTTACTTATGTGGTGTTGAATAAGAAGTTATACAAGATTAGCTTCCTGGACAGAAGAAAAACCTGCTGATATATTATGTTCAATTTATTTTGTAAATGTTCAGTGAATATCCGTTGATTGTATGAGCAAGAGAAAGAATTTTGTCACAATGTTAGACAGTGAAATGTAGTAGAATCTTGTTTTCATGATGTAACTTTTTACTGTTTTTATAAAGAAATATGTGATTCCTATTATTTCACCGATTTTAAACCTTGGGTGGGATATGGGTAAAAAGAAAAAGCATCTCACTGTCTTATATTATTTGACCCTTTTCTTACTGTAACAAAGCATTACAAGTTTGAAAATAAGTTTAAACTCCTTTATTTATGACAAATTACTCAGTGGCATTGCTTAATAGAGCTTTAGAATTATGATTCGAGGACTATTTCAAGGCAGGTAATTTTTCACAAACTAACAAATCATTAATAGACATTGATTTTTATTCTGTAAAAGTTACAATTTGTCACTCGGGTTAAACCAGATTTTTTTTCTACTTCCATTTTGGAGGAAGAGCAGAATCAAGCATTTCTTTCAGTTCCATTTGGAGTAGAAATTTCACCCTTGTTTTGGTTAAATATAGTGGAGGAGGAATGATCTGATGTTTTTGACCAGTGCTTACACAGTAGTAAAAATACTGTACAGCAGCCATTTTAAGTTCCTTTTTCAGTCTTACAAACTTCAACAAAACTGAAGCCAGGAAAGTATGCTAATTAAAGCCTCCAGTGGTCAGAAGCGGTTTACACAATTTCAGAGGTTTAAGACAGGGAAATAATTAGCTGTTAAAGGACAGTATTCTAGGATGCTGATGTTCTTTGGGGCACGCTTGTTCACTTTCTGGTTACTGGTAGCCAAGTCTCCTGTAATTCTCCATTGCTAGTGAAACACTCTCCTCAATATTCACCAGTTAGAAGTGTCTGTTGACTGGTAGCTTCAATGTCTTAGGATCCCGATCAAAGTGTTCAATAAAGAAAGCAGTAGGACGAGCAGTGAAATACAGAATCAGGTTAAAGAAGCAAGCCAATTTATGGATAATGCTTATATTTATTATTTGATTGCCATTTAATGCCACTTACTATTTTGTGTATAAATGAATGACCTTGAAAGGTGTCTCTGGAGTCTTGCTTCTGAAATCTGTCACAAGAGTGCAGTTTTAAGCTGGTGGGCTGTCTGCCCCTACTTTGTTACCTAATACTGCCGGGACTGATAGCATGGCTTCAGTAGCCACACACACACAACACAAGCATTTTCTGCCAAGCGTTAGGGGAAACCTACACCATCAGATAGGTGGTGATGGCTTCAGAACCGCGGGGGTGTGACTCTCCTTCTGTTTTCTGTGTACGGAACACACTTTTAGGACAGCTGGGAACTCAGGAGCCTCCTTTAACAACTGAAGTTCCCTTCCCAGAGATGTTGTGACGTTTTCAGTGTGTGTGTGAGAGGGAAAAGGTGAAAGATGGATACAAGTTTAATTGAAACAATTGGGAATATACCCCATGGAGACTTTTTATACTCTTAAATCTTGTTTGTTTGTTTTTTGAGACAAGTTTTCTCTATGTAGCCCTGTCTGCCTTGGAACTCACTCTGTAAACCAGGCTGGCTTCAGGATCAGAGATCCACCTGCCTCTGGCTCTCAAGTGCCGGGTTAAAGGTGTGTACACCACTTCACCCTGGTTTTCTGAAATCTTTTATTTGTAGCTCTTCACTCTATATTTATTGCTTCCTATTTGGATTTTAGCAAACTGTATACTCTCCAGGAGAGTGTTTGTGGTTTCATTTTAAATTTGGATGTTTATAATTGGTGATAATATGTGTCTGTAAATGAGCTCGGAGCCTCCTGAAGAGATAGCAATGTCTACCTTTATCTTCTTTGGAACAATGTGATGCTCTATTCAAGAACAGATCTGAGGCTTTTATGGGAACCTCCTGATTTCTGATTTTATTATTTTCTCTCAAAGAACTGATAACTCCCCTCTTGGAAGATAGTTATATGCTTAGGAAAACAAGTCAGAAATAGAAAAGAGACAAAATGTAGTTTATATTGCCTTTGTTCAGAAGAGCTCAGAATAGTTCAGATGGGTCCGTTCACTTATCCTGTCATTTCTAAAAGAGGAAATGTTAAATCATACCCACATATTGTAGATGGAGGAAATGAGAAACATGGAGATTGACTGGCTTGCACAAGCTTATGGGTTGATTAGGAAGATAGAATTAAAACCAAAGTCTCTTGATAGTAGTCTTCCTGCTAAATGTTGCTGCCTAAACTGGATTTTAAAAGTTCTGTAATCAGTTCACTCAACCATCATTCTCTTGGAATGATACAAAACACATTCTTACATAAATATAAGACGCAGTTTCTTATCGTTCCGCTTGGAAGTAAGGGTATGGAAAGCTAATGGAAGTGACTGAATAAATAAGGCGAGAGAAATAGTGGAATGTGTAGATTCTTACAGCGAGACAGTTGTCCTATACAGGTGTCCAGTGTGCTCTGACACTGCAGTGCAAGGAGTGAGTGTGTCAGGATGAAGAACTGTCACTGTTTTTCCCCCTCAGCAGCTCCGCCCCACTGGCAGTGCTTGCAGCAAGAGCACCGGCTTTACTGCCTGGCAGTGGTCACAGCTGTCAGCTGTATTGATGATTGCGGTGGTATTTATTGCTTACTGGGTAAAATAATCCAAATAGCTTGCACAAATGTTTAGAAATACAGGAAAAGCAGTCAAACGGTGTATATTTTATTTAGTCTCAAGTACAAATGATTAGATGGCACTGCCGTTACCAGCACATGCTCTTTGGCCAGCAGATTCAAGCATCGAATAAGCACAAGCCTAGGATGCAGTGTTCCTTCTCACTAGTATGGCTACATTTCAACCCACATTTTAAGTTACTAGGTTAGTGAACTTTTCCCTAGTGCCTTAGCAACATAAAGTAACTATGCTGCTATATTACGCTCTTATTATTTAGTAAGATTGGTGATTTTCAGAATTATTATTTTATACTATACCTTTTATTTTACATAAGGAAACCTCCTTTATAAAAAATAACTTCTCATCCTAGAATGTGTAAATCAGGCAGTTATGTGTCTGGCTGTGCAGTGGAAGGTAGTGAAGAGGGTGTCCAGTTCCCTGGAACTGAGTGATAGACAGTTGTGAGCCGCCATGTAGGGACTGCAACCTGAACCTGGGTCCTCTGTAAGAGCAGCAAGTGCTCTTAACCACTAAGACATCTCCCCAGCCCTTTTTATTTGAGACACGGTCTTAATATATAGCCTATGTTGGTCTTAACTTCTTGGACTTTGAGTAGATGTAAACTGACATATTTCTGTATCTAATTTATTTTCATTAAAACCATAGAATCCTGTCTGTAAATCAGCAGCTTCCTGAAAGCCATGTAGTTAGCATTTCCTTTAGGCCTGTGTGGCCAGGGAGAAGACTTGCTTTCTGGAGATGCCAAGACCAGTTAATATATTGTTATAAATACTAACACTCTAACTCGGACATGACTTCTATCAAGTCGAAGAGACTTGCAGTGCATTGGTAAGTGTTGTGTTTAATTACAGTGTCACTAGGGTTGGTTGACTGCTTTGAAGAAGTACCATTTAAAATAAAGCAGTTGGGAGCCTGGAGAGATGGCTCAGCAGTTACGAGCACTGGCTTCTTCCAGAGGACCTGAGTTCAATTCCCAGCACCCAGTTACAACCTTCTGTAACTCCAATCCCAGGTGATCCAGTACCACCTTCTGACCTCTGTAGACACTGCACACATGTGATGCACATACATACATAAAGGCAAAATACCCACACACATACAGATGAATAAGTTAATTGATTTTTGAAAAGATTAAAATAAAACTACTGAATGCAAAGAAACTGGACATGAGAAAGATCCAGAAAAGAGGCAGAAGTGTATATTTTTATATTTATATTTATAAGAGCACAACAGAGAAAAGCCTGTGGCTTGGATAAAATGAGGAAATATATATCAGATGCAAAGAATTCCTGGGGCAGAACTAGGTTTTCAATTTACAAGTGATAAGCTGTCTATGATTTGTTGAACAGGACGGTGACATGGTGGAATTTACATTGTAAAAAGAGAATTCTGGATTTTGAGTGGAGTTGATAGAAACAGGGTCACAACAGTGATCTAGCCAATCAATATCATTCGTTGGGTGTGATGCAATGGCAGTGGACTTGGAGATTAGCACAACAAGTAAGGTGTCTTTGAGAATTTTAAGATTAGTAATTGCCAATGGAGCTAAGGAAGATGTGTCATTTAAGGACAGTGCCCGTATTTCCATTTTGAGTAATCATTTGGATAATAGTGCCACTTACAGTATTAGAAAAGACTGGAAGGGAATGGATCATTCTGGGAGCAGAAAACAAAAGATGAATTTGAACTCTGAACAGTTTGAGTTGCTTCTGAGGCACAGCAGCAGAAGCTCCAGTTGTGTGAGACCAGAGCTTCCCCAAAAAGATTGGGTTGAAGAAAGTGAACGTGGGAGTTTTTCAAATCCAGATCATATTTAAAATATTGTTAATAAAATTTTATAAGGAAAAGACAAAAAAAGGAATTCTGAACCTGATACTTGAGTAAGCCCAACATTTGGAAACACATTAAAGGATAGGAAAAATCAAGAGTAAGAGGGAGAAGCCACCCCAGCAGGGAGTCAGGTGTGGAGGAGAAAGGGCGCCTGTGAGAGGCCTTGACCTGGAGCAGTCACTGAGTTTGGCAATGTGGAGGCCCCTAGTGCTGCTGACAGGGCCACCCAGGTGCAGAGTAGCTGGAGCCTAACCGAAGTCAGAAAATAAGGAAAGAAAAGTGAGGGACTGGAAAGATAGCAGCTAAAAGGAACTGTGCAATGGGAGGAGTTCGTCTCTTGAGAAAGATTAGATTAGATTTGTATACTAACGGGAAAGGCGCAATAACAATAAAAAGGGAGAAATACTGGCACTAAGTTAACCAGAGACAAACATCGTTTGGCAGCAGTGAGGGAAACTCAGAATACATGCTGGCAGCTTCATGTTCCCTTTGAAACAACAGGGACAGTACCCGTAGTCCAGGTGAGAAGACACTCATCCCAGAGGGGCTGTGTCCTTGATGGGAAATGAGGTGGGGTTGTCAGCTAAATGAAAGTGGAGGATTTGAAGACTGAGGAAAAGCAAGTGAACTTAAACACTTTGTCAAGGGAACAGAGTGGTTGAGCACGAACTTAGGGTATGTCAACATACCCTGCTTGAGTTTTCCAGAGTTCCTCTACTTGCCTAGAGTCAAGGCAGCAGAAAGCATGAGGATGGCTGCATTTGTGTGTGGCTCATGACCCTTGAGTCCTCTCAGTTCTTTTATTTTTCAGCTTATGTATTCTGTCAGCTTCCAAGAATATGCCTATTTTGAAGTTCATACAATTTTAAATTTGCTAGTTTCAAGGTGTGGTGTGTGTAAGAATGTTACTTACCCCTAAAGGACTGACACAGCCATGCTTACAGCTAGAAGCTAGATTTTGTAATAATCTGCCTGGGTGTGGTATAGTATGTTTTCTAGTGTCCTGTAGATTCCGTACTTCAAGTATGGAAGCTGTCCATAGTTATGCTTAATTAGATCCATGTTTACTGGAACATGAAATACAAACAGCATGATGTCTATATTGCTATTGTTGCATCAACTGATATAAATATACTGTCTCATATTTTTAGGGTAAATTTGTTATCAAGGAATTAAACATTATAGTTGTTACTTTAAAGTGACAACTAGTAGACTCAAATGAATTTACAAGCAATTTAGAGCATGTTTGTTTTCAAAGAGAAATCACAGAATATACCAGAGAAAGTTGTCAGTGTTGTGGGGCTATTGAGATAGCAACTTCAAAATATTTTCTACATTTTTTTTTCAGTACTGGACAAATACCATTTTGAGTGTTGAGTCTGTTGATTCATAGAATTAATCTAGCTGAATGGAAATTTTTGGTATGTCTTCATAGAACTTTGAAAACCAACAGGATAAGTACTTGGTTATAACTCTGCAGAACTCTAAAGACAAAGCTAACATGGGGTTTACAGCTAGCAAATAGGGATGCATTCCATTCAAAGGGAAGAAATTTTAGTCTCTGTAATAGTCTATCATGAAAAATTTGGATTTCTTTAACAATTTAGATAGAAATTATCTGGATTTCAGATAAAGTAAAGTTTTCTGAAAACATATCTAGTTATAATAAAATCTTGAACTTGATAATTCCATGTATTATAATTTTCTTCCTATTCAAAATAGAAACAATTCTATTTCTTCAGTTAAACATATTTATTTAAAAGATAAGAATATACCAGGATTTTTTACCTTGAAAACACATTTTAAGTTACATTTCTAGAAGTTAAAAGAGTATATTATGCATTATATTATTCCCAATAATTTCATGAATAACTACTGTTCTATAAAATTAGATGTTATTAACAACTTTTATCTTCATTTTAAAACAAAATAGTTTACTTTTTGATGATAGAAATAATACCACTCAAAGGCACATGTTCAGTATATTATTTATGTTGTTCTGTAAGGCACATTGTGACGCAGGCATGGCTCAGCGGTAGAGTTCTTGTGTGCACAAGGGCCCAGGTTCAGTCCCCAGTAATGCCAAAGCAAAGCAAAAGAAAAAAAGACACTGGACTCGAATTGATACGCTGTTTCCGCTCTCACTCTTCCGTCGTCCCTTTGTCTCTGACCCTCCCTTGGATAACGTGGGGAACTGGCAGCATGTTCATTGTTAGTAGTGGGTTCCATTCCAGCTGATTTTCTAAAGATTCTTATCATTCCAGGAAGAAGCTCCACTTCCGATGTACTAGACATACACAAGGCTCCATTCTCTCATCAGACTTTTCTTAACAAAGGGCTTAGTAAATCTATGGGATTTCTGTCCATCAGAGACACACAAGATGAGGAAGATTATTTCAAGGATACCCCATCTGATAATAATTCTAGGCATGAAGATTCTGAGACTGTCTCTTCCCCTTACCAGTTCAAAACTAGCAGTCCACAAAAAAAGGTTTTCCCTGGACTCGACGTGCTGTCTAAGAAGAAGGTCTGGGCTTCATCCATGGACTTGCTTTGTACGGCTGACAGAGACTTTTCTGGAGAGACTGACAGGTACCAGCACTGTGACCCTGAGGCAGGAACAGGACGGACTTCACCCACTCCTAGAAAAAAAGAGGCAAGGTACTCTGATGGAAGCATTGCCTTGGATGTCTTTGGCCCTCAGAAGGTGGAGCCAGTGTATCACACTCGAGAAGCGCCAACCTCCTCTGCAGTATCAAGTGCTTTGGACCGAATTCGAGAGAGACAAAAGAAACTTCAGGTTCTGAGAGAAGCCATGAATGTAGAAGGTTAGTAATTCTGTGTGTGTCTGAGAGATAAGTGAGTTAAAATAGCTAAGGTTGTGTTTTAAACTAAAGAAGGGTGGTTAAACCATTCCACAAGTCTGATTTCCACTGCCGAGCCTTTGCATCTAGGTCACATTGACTTCTCTGCCAGTTGCTGTTCACTCTTCTATCAAAACCCCAATCAGACTGCTCCAAAGCCCTCCCTACAGCATGCCCCAGGCACTCCACTTCTGGACTCTGATCCTCAAGGGTCAGGCACTTCTCTGTGCTGTGTGCTGTCTCAGTGCAGGTCTCAGGGAATGGCTGGCTTGTGCTCAGAAGCAGTGGGTCACATCAAGCTCAGGGAGGTGAGCTAGCTCGCTACCAGGTGAGCTCCAGACCACCAGCTTCGGAGCACAATGACAGGCACAGTTGGTTTGAAGTAAAGTTTGAGATCTACTTTTCTGAAATCACAGTGTTTAGATGTATAGATTTAAAGTTAGTCTAGATTTGAATTGATTACACCACTTCATGTCTATGAGATGAGTCTGAGTTATGCTATCTATAAAATGGAGCTAGCAAAAACAGGCCAATTAGATCATGAGTGTGATGTAATTAAACAAGTCATTTATTACATTTTTAATTTGAAAAGCATAAAATCAACTTCGTAAGTTATGTATAGCACAGTCTCGCTGTGTCGTGTTGGCTAGCCTCAAACTCCAAGATAAGCTTGACCTCTGTCTCACCAGCGCTGGGATTGAAGGTGTGCACCACCATACCCAGCACGTGTTCTTATCATTCTGTGTTAAAGCTGTCTCCAAAATCTTTGAGTCAGACACACAAAAAATCAGTATATTGAGTTAAATAAAGTTATGTTTGAAACATAAGGATAGTGGCTATTTTAGCATCATAAATGCATGCAGGAGAAAAATGGGTTTTCAGTTAAACCCACACACATGGACACAGCTGCCCTGGAACTCTTATGTAGACCAAACTGGCCAAATCCCAAAGTATTTTAGGATGAAAGCTTTATAACTTCCCATTTCTTTGTCACAACTGTATTGTTATTTGTCATAGCTATTTGAAAAGAACTTTATAATGCTTTTTGTTTAGAATGAGGAGTAACGATTGAGGACATGCTATTTTTTGTTTGTGCAGAGGATGTTTGTTCATGTGTGTGCAGATGCATGTGCCTTCGTGTGTATATGGAGGCCAGAGATCAGCCTTCATGTGTGTACAGAAGATGCTTGTTCACATGTGTATAATTCCTGTGCTTTTGTGTGTGTGTGTGTAGCCAGAGATCAACTTTGAGTGTTGTTCCTCAGGAGCCATCCACCTTTTTTTCAAAAAAGATTTTATTTTTATTTTTAACTGTGTGTATAGATGGGGAGTGTGGTGTTGTCAATTTGAATACAGTATTCTCAGAGGTCACACAAGGACATCAGATCTCCTAGAGTTGGGAGCTATTACATGGGGTCTCAGAACCTAACTTGGTTTCCTAGAAGAAGTGTGTGCACTTAGTTGCTGAGCCATCTCTCTAGCGACCACCTTGTCTTCTGAGACAGGGCTTCTCACTGGACCCAAAACTCTGAGTAAACAGCAAGCCCCAGGGATCTGCGTATCCCTACCTCACCTCATTCCACCACCCCACCCCCATCGCCACAGTGCTAGGATTATAAGCCTCGTTACCACGCCTGGCTTTTATGTGAGTGAGATCAAACTCAGGTCCTCGTGTGTGCACAACAAAAAACTGCGCACGTCCCCCACCCCCGTCTTAAGTGGTTTTAGTACAGTTTGTCCATGGACTGCCTGCCTCCTGCTAAAGGCTGTTCTGTCCTAGTGAAAGACATAGTGCAGTGTTTTCTTCAGTGCTGGAATTACAGATTATTAAAGAATCTAGAATTACGGAGGAAATAATGGGTATTTAATTGATACTGCGAGTTTGTATATAGTATGCATCTTATAAAGCATTAGTGACTTTATGAGGTAATTTAATATATTCTTTACATGTTTATGTGAGTACTCCATGTCTGTCTGTGTACTGTGTATGTGGCTGGTGCTTGTGGAGGCCAGAAGAGGGCATCGGATCCCCTGGAGCTGGAGTTACAGATGGTTGTGAACCACCATGTGGGTGCAGGGAGCCAAACCCAGGTCCTCTGCAAGAGCAGCAAATGCACTCACCTGCCGGGCCATCTCTCCAGCTCTGGTGCTACATATTCTTTATATAAAATGCGTTTGAGTCTTTCTACGATGGGGAATAAAACTGTAAGTTTATTCACTATATCAATTTTAGCTTTTAGAATTGTGATGGCCAAGAGTAGGCCCTTCCTGTGGCTTACGAGAAAACTCCACGTCTGAAGTCATGCCATTCCTCTTCAGTGTTACACAGCAGCAGCTCCCATGTGAATAGTAATTTAGTCTGAACTTATGACTGTGTGCTCATGAAGACACACATAAATAATGAAGATACATATAATCGAGATGAATATTTCTAATACTTAGAATGAGCAATATCTTTTCTTAATTTGAATATTAAAATAAAACCATGGAGCTGGGCATGATGACTCACATTTTCAATTCCAGCATTTAGGAGGCAGAGGACAGCAGATCTCTGTGAGTTTGCGGCCAGCCTGGTCTACATAGTAAGTTTCAGGCTAGCCAGAGCTATCTAGTAAGACTATCAGTGACGATGATGGTAATGATAATGATATGATGATGATGCCGATAATGAAGATGATGCTGCTGATGATAATTGACGATGATGGTGATGATGATGATATGATGATGATAGTAGTAGTAATAATAAAATCATGGAGCTGAAGAGATGGCTCAGTGTGGAAGAACATTTGCTCTGTGGACATAAGGACCAGATTTCCCAAGAACTGAAACACTGTAAGGCGCTGGGAATGGATTTGCATTCCTGTAGCCTCATTGTTGGGGTGCAGAATCCTGCAGATCCCAGGAGCATGCTGGCCAGCTATTGCAGCTGAAATAGCAAGTTTCCAGTGTTGTCAGAGACTCTTGCCTTAAAGAAATAAGGTTCCTGTTGTCTTCCTCCACCTACACATGACACACGCAGACACACACATTTGCACACACACGCATGCTCTGCACACACTATACACACAAAAGAAAAAGAAATTAAATATTGTCTGGCATTCTGATGAATTGGTTTCAAAAGATGATTTGCCTTAATATTTTTAAGTTAATATTAGTATGGATTAGTAAACTTAAATTTCT
Organism: Peromyscus eremicus; assembly: GCF_949786415.1. Lineage (NCBI taxonomy): Eukaryota > Metazoa > Chordata > Mammalia > Rodentia > Cricetidae > Peromyscus > Peromyscus eremicus. The sequence goes on from NC_081426.1 coordinate 91,635,823, forward strand.
TATAGCTGAGCCTTGTTTCAGAGGTAAAGAGATCAGATATTAATGGAATGAAAATCTTTAAATTGGACTATGATTGTCATTTTAATGTATTTTGTTTGAATAAGTAAGTTTTAACTATATTACCTGTAACAAAATACATTCAACATGTGATGTGTTTCTCTCCTGAGGTAGTGAGTGTGTTCATGTTTTAATAGAATGCAGATACATCAATGTGAGTCCAAACAAATATTTTCTGTAAAGATAATACATAATAGTTTTAAGTTTGTTCACATAACTAGTTATGATAATACATCATTTCCAGATTTTGAAATTTTTCATTTGTTAAAGGACACATACATAAAGGAAAAGCTTTAAAAGAAAAATACAGTGTGCTTTGAACTGTTTAAATAACTAGACATTTTCTGTTCCGAATCTTTCTGCTGTGAAGATTTCAAAAGCATTTGCTGTCAATAAAAACCTACCTGTGTTTTTCCAGAAGATGTTTTAAAACCCAATAGACAAAACCTGAAACTATAGATTTATTGTGCAAAAATACTTACATCATCTTCAATAAGCCTCCATTATTATATTTAGGAGTAGCAATAACTTACACTTGCTTTACTAGCACGTTATCTGTGGGGAAGTTTGGGGAGTGGAATTCCAATTCGTTTTTTTAGTTTAGGGGCTGACTGGTTTTGAACATGTTGTCTCTGTACCTGAGGTAATTTACACAAGCGATGCGAACAGTACAGCAAAGGTTTTATCTAGTACACAAAGAATAGAAAATAAATCTGTTTGTCTCAGTGACTTCTCACGAAAATAGAGGTCTTCATGTATGATAAGCCAAGCAGAACAGTCTGCCTCGCTAATGTACACACTATTTATATTTATGTATCTTTCCTAACTATTCCTATTTTAAAATACTCTGTACAGTCTCCTGATGGCTGCTAATGGACTCCAGTAATTTTAGGATTAGATGATGTCTTAGCGTACATCTTTATCCAAACACTAGTCTTAGGCTTTAATGGCATATTCAGTATCTCAGAAGTGGTTGATGATTGAGTTTCAGTCAGTTGGAGATGGTTATTTCCAGCATGGATTTTCACAGTTCTGGGTAAAGATTTCCTATTGTTACTTTACTTTTAAAAAATGTTCTGGGGCTGGGGATATAGCTCAGTGGTGTAGCACACCGACCTTAAGTTTGATCCCCAGCATCCCAACTGAAAAATGAAATTGCCACATTTCATTTGTTCTTTTGGGTGTACAAAGAGGATTACTGCACTAATAGTGGACACAGTAGCCTTCAACTTCAGGTTTCTCTGGAATAGACCCGTCCTCTTGAAAGGTGCCTTTCCCTCGGTCACCTCCATGTCACCTCCACTGATGTTAGCCACTCAGCTAGCCCAGTGGAGACCAGACCTTAAAAGTCATGGAGTTTGCACTGGGAAGAACCTGGGCACATTCAACTCTCAGCTCTTTGCCCAAGGCTCAGGAAAGTGAGGTGCATGATTGATTTTTCAAGACCAGCCTGTGCTTTGAACTCTGTCATATGGTTCTTCCATTGGTCACCCAGATTACAGGAAGGGACCAGATAACATGGTTACTGCCTGGGAACTAGGACATTGAACTCACCACCTGACAAGCCCAATTTGTCCTTACCAAAGTTACCTAATTTTTTAGTGTCATGAGACAGGATAGCATTGGGAAAGAAAGGCCGACAAGGAGACTGCCGGTGTTAAGACAGTGCTCCACGGCAGCCTTCTCTGCTGCGATGGGTATTCATTCCAGTGAGGTGCTACCACGGGAGGATCATTAGGGGCGAATCTTACAGCTAGACATGAGGAAAAGACCTCCCAAAGCAGTGACAGTGAGAAACAGAATGAGAAAGGATCAGGAAAGGTCCTATGAAAGCTTAAAAACTATAAATTACTACTGTATGTTAAGTTGGTAGTTAAGCTTTCGGACAGTTCTCTGTAGAAGGCCGGGCAGAAGGCACGAGGGTTCTGTGCTAAGAACCAGTTTTAAGATTTGATGCCACTTTCTTCTCTTTCCCCTTAATTTCACTTTTTACAAAGAAGAGCTGCAGAAATGGCTCAGTAGTTAAGAGCACTTGCTTCTCCAGAGGACCCAGGTTCAATTCCCACACCCACATGGCAACGTACAAATGTGACTCCAGTTCTTGGGGATCTGACACCGTCTTTTAGACTTGGTGGAAAGGCATGCATGTGGTGCACAGATACACATGCAGGTAAAAACACCTACACACATTAAAGCCAAGTAAAGGAATTTTTTAAAGATTTATCTTAATTTTATGTTGGAGTGTTTTTCAGCAAGTATATATGTGTACCACATGTGTGCAGTGCCTGCTGAGGCCAGAAAGGGGCATTGGATCTCCTGCACCTGGGGTTACAGGTTGTGACTCTGCCAGAGCTCTGCTCTTCATGCTGAGCTGTCCCTCCAGCCCCCAGTCTCACTTTTTCACTTTGCATAAGACTGCTCTTTGTTGGTTCTTTTAGCCTTATTCCTTAGTGTCAGCATTTCTCATTTCTAATTCTCTGAGCTGTGTCTGAGAGCCTGTGAAGTCTGGTTTTCACTAGGAGTCTCTAGCAAGCGTCTGTGTTGTAATTACCATGTGCACGCTGTACTCACTCAGTAGTTCATAACACATTCTTCCCCTGAGAGACTTGACGTGGAGGCAGCACCGGGAGGGCCGTGTGAGCAGTGTTCCACATTCACCGGGGGATCAACAGCGTGTTCTTCAGCAGTCGGAGTCACTCTGAGTTTTGCACAAAACAGAGTGTGAAGAACACCAAGTATTTTCTACGAAGATGACAGTTAAACATCATTTATTTAGTGATCTATGCTGTAAGTCTACTTTACCTCAAAATTAGATACTGCTGCTGCTTTCAAGTACTGTGATCTCTGGTCCTGGCCCAATTTTGTTGTCCTTAACAGCCTTGTGGATAGGGCTGAAAGTCTGCTGGAATATATAAACACTTGTGCATGTGATCTTATTCTTTATTTTGACATTATAACATTTCATTTGAGAAGGTTCGGTTTTTAACTATATAGTCACTTAAGCAAAGGGGTGAATTAATAATGCTCTAGTCCTCAGGAAGAGAGATACTGTTTGCCTAACAAGTTCTTGTTAGGATCAAAATGCTAGTTATGAACTGTATCAGTTTTTGTTTCTCTACCTTATTTACAAGTAGTAAAAAGAAAGACAAGTAAAAATATGGCTAGATTGTTATTTTAAATCATTCCATGAGCTAAAACAATAGTTTTAAGCTACTATTGCACTGATACAGTTCCAGAGAAGTAAATACCAGTAAGCAGGAATGTTACATTAGTAGTAAATAACCCATGGATTCTAGATACCACTGACTTTATATCATGATAAATCCATGTGTGTATCTGCAGTTTTCCTGCCTGGCCCACAGTCAGGACAAATCTCTCTCACCCGCCAGTCCCACAGCCGCTCAGACCCAACCAAGTAAACACAGAGACTTACATTGGTTACAAACTATATGGCCGTGGCAGGCTTCTTGCTAACTGTTCTTATATCTTAAATTAATCCATTTCTATAAATCTATACCTTGCCACGTGGCTCACCAGCATCTTCACATGCTGCTTGTCATGGCGACGGCTGGCAGTCTCTCTCCCACTTGGCCTTCCACTTCCCAGAATTCTCTTCTCTCCTTGTCCCATCTATACTTCCTGCCTGGCCACTGGCCAATCAGTGTTTTATTTATACAGAACAATATCCACAGCACATGTGAGTCTATTCAGTGGGTAATAGGGATTTATTAAGATATAAATCGAGAAAATATACTCAGGAATACAGAACAGAGTAAACAGCTGAAGTTGTCCTCTGATCTGACTGGAAGCCAATCTACCTGGCAATTTGATCAGACCATGAAGTAGGCAGCAGGGAGAAGGGGCTCATGACCCTTCTTCCTTACCTTTTAGGGGGTCACGTACAAAGGCAGGAAGTACCGCCTCCTTCGGGCCCTATAACCCAAGGTCATGGGCGGAGCAAATACTACTACAACTTTATTATTATATCCCTAAGATTGCAAATGAGTTTTGTATATTTGAAGTATGCTGTTTTGGGTGGATCAACATATTGGTTAGAAAGAACTGAGGGTCTACAGGGTTTCCAGGGGCTGGCATCATGCAGTAGAACTGTTAAATGCAGGAGATAACTGTGTTTGCACACTCCACCTTTGAGAGCCACGTGAAGCTAGTCTGCAATTGCTGTGTGCCTGCTGTAGCTGAAGGACTAGTTTGTTTTGCTGACACAGCCACGTTGGCCAGTGGCCACCATCGTAGTCAGTGCAGGTTAGAGCACCGCTCCATGAAGTTAGTCCAGTGCAAAGCTACTTCATTCCATGGAAGACTGGCTTTAGAAGTATTCGGGATGAGGGAGCAACAAATAACTCTTCCGTGGAAATCAGAATACAGCTGACAACAGGCATTTCTCTTCTTAATTCATCAAATGGAAAAATTGTTTCCAAACAATAAGGAACGATAAAAATGCAAACTTCCTTTTACCTATATTCCTAAAACAAAATGTTAATTTTGGATCCACAAAAATAATACTCTTTTTGTTCAGAAAGTAAGGATCTAAATTAAATCTAGCCACTTAGAGACTTAGTTTACCTTTGACCTAACCTCCCGAGAAGGACAGACTGACAGGTAGCTCTTCAACATAGGGAATACAGATGAGTCTTACGAGCAACAAGTTTCATCATGATATTGAAAACCCAGCAGTATGTTCAGTTGGTGGTCGCTTAGCTTTGTTCTGTTTTGTTGTTTTGAGACAGACCCGGCCTCTGACTTGCCATCCAGTGTAGGTGTTCTTGGCTGAGAGCCAGCTGTTTTAATCTGCAAACTATTTCATTTCTTCCCAGTCCCTTCTGTCTCTGCAGTTTGTCCGTTACCCAGACGCGAACACACCTGTGGCATTTCTCCTTCAGTAGCATCTGTTGCTCAGAGGCTGGAGTTGTTCTCTCTCCAGGTGGTCCCTGACCCCTCGGTCTCGTCCTTTAGGCTGGACTGTCGTTCTCAGTCTCTCCGCCCCTCTCCTGTTCTGCCTTTTCCTTTCTCCTTCCATACCTCTCTTGCACATCTCTGTGTAGATAGAGGGAAATAAATGTGCACTTACACATTTATGTATAAATAAAAGTTGTATAAAGAATTTCCAGTGTATTTCTACATATATTTGTAAAGACAATACAAGAAATTCCTATCCACCTACCTACCCACTAACCCGTAAGAGGCTGTTTTACATCTCCATGCCTCCATTCCTGTGGCCATTTATCCTTAAGTCTGTCAAATGTCTCAGGCATTCCCTGTATCAGGAATATTTCTCTTACCTCCCAGTTCAGGATGGTAACCTGTATTTGTTTATTGGAAATTAGTTATTTTTTAAGGGTTTGTTTCTCCTCCTGTAAGCCTCAGAAATTTGTTCTGTGTAATTCCCAGCTGTGTCCTGGCATATATCATTGCCTGACACTTACTAGGTACTAAACACATGCTTGTTAATATAACCTGAGCACCACAGTAGTGCTGTTAAAGAACATTAGTGTGCCTGGTGGTGCTACTTTGGATATCGGATTTAGTAATAGTCTCTGGCCAATTACGGAAGTAGTGAGAATTCTCTTTCTGTCCCATCTAAGAATCAAAGCCTATACTCTGTCTTTGAATGTTGTGGAAAGGCCAGTGAGATAAGAACGACAGAGAATCCTGGATGGTGCTTCATGAATACCAGGAATCAGCACATGAGGCATGGCCCAGATATGGCGCCAAATTGCTCGGAGCCCTAGCGCCAAATTGCTCGGGGCCCTAGGAGAACTGCATCTGCAGAAGCCTCACACGTTTGGAATGGTTTGGGTCACAGAGTTTCTCAAGGTAACCCTCTTCACTTTCAGACTTGCCAAGTTTCTTCTCCCAGGTTAAATGTTGTATTCCTCAGGATCAACTCTCGGGCTTGTAGGCCATACTCAGCTGATCAGAGCCCAGTGTGATGCAGAATTGAGTGGGACCCAGAGAACACATACAAGTAATGTCTCCAGAAGTTACTCTCTTAAATAGAATCACAGAGAGATTCATCCAAAACATAAACACCCAGCAATACAGCTTGTATTTCTTTGCTGTTTGAAGAATGAAGTATTTATTAGGGCCATTTTCTTAAAAAAAAAAAAAAAAAATGAGGTCCTTAAAATGTTTAATATGAACTAGAAAGGCAATCACTGTTTTCATCTCTCAAACTGACCTCACTCTAAAACTGACACCTGTAATTTGAGTCATGTAGTAAAGGCAAAGAAATGCCAGGCTAAGCGTGGATCCTTGTCACTGGAGTTGGCGGAGCGGCTCCTTCTGTATGTTAGTAGTCAAAGCTCAGCTGTGTGTCACTTGTAATGCTGCCTTTAGGTTATAGTTTGTGCTGACTTGAATTAATTTAATGTGAAAATGATTGAAAAAGCTATGTGTGAGCCCAGAATTGTGTGCAAATCTTCATGCTTGGGGCCTGATGTCTGAGCTTTTAAATCACAGTGTTCATGAGCACATGCCATGATTTCATGCATTTAAGTCACTGAGTGTACGTTGCACTAGTAGAAATCGTGATTCTTGGTTGTAAAGACCTTGTGAAAATCCTTGTAGCCTCCTGAGACGCTGCTCATTGATTGTCAGTGACGTCAGTGCGATCTTAGAGCTGGTGTTACTTCCGGTCACAGCGTGAAGCCGTGTGTAAAGGTGAAAAATGCTCTTATTGTGCTGAAGTACTGTGAGAAATTAAGGACTCCCTTCTTTTTGAAAAAGTGCTATGTGTAATATTACAGAATTGAGCTAAACTTCCCAAAGTCATTCTTCTTTAATCCCTGTTTGTTCCAGTCTTTCTTCCTGGACAGATAATTTTAGAAAAGGTGTACATGTGTGTGTATGGTGTGTTTGGGGGAGTGGTAAGTGTGGTGGATGTGTGTATGGTGTGTGTGAGTGTAGTGTGTGGTGTGTGTATGGTATGTATATGTGTGTGTGGTGCATGTAGTGTGTACATGTGAGGTGTGTATGTTCTCTGTGTGTGATGTGTATGTGTGTGTCACAAGCACAGTTTGGTGACTTAGGTGATGTGATCTCTCCAGCGCTTTTCATTCCTAGTGTTCTAAACACTGATGATTTCCAGAACTACTACTTCTGTGTCTGAAATCACACACTCCAGCAAGTTTTAACAAAGGAAATCCTCAGAAGAATGAGACATAACCTAGAATAAGTGGACTTTGTATACCTTTCTTCATTGTAAGTTTCCTCTATACATTTAATAGGTGATAAAAATACAAACTGGCAGATGAGATAGAGAGTAATTTAACCTACAAAGGTGAACATATTCTTCAGTCATGATGGTGAGAGCCCAGAGTTTCCCTACTACACCAGGAGCATTGCGCTAAAGGTAGAAGCCACATGTGAATGTCATAAGATGTATACTTAGATATGTGTATTGTAGGTCCATTGCCTATGACCACAATTTTTAGTATTCAGAAAACTTTGTAATATTCTGTAAATAGGTTTTTAGGAGGATGTTGCAGGATTTTGTTTTTAATAGGTTAGGTTTAGAGATACAGCTCAGCTGTTAAATGCTTGTGTTGCAACAGTGACAATTTGAGTTCAGTCCTTAGAACCTGAAGAGAAGCAGGGTGTGACAGTGCACATAATCCCAGTGCTGAGGAGGTGGGGACAGACAGATCCTTAGGTTCAGTGCCACCCCACCTAGCCAGATCAGCAAGCTCTAAGCCAACAGGGTTAACCTCAGGGACAGCATCCATAGGCACATGTGCACATGAGCACACACAGAAATGTGTACACATACACACACACTGTAGCTGGAGTTTTCTCCAGTCCTACCTGGCCTACAATCAGGACAAATCTCTCTTACCCGCCAGTCCCGCAGCTGCTCAGACCCAACTGAGTAAACATACAGAGACTTACATTGTTTACAAACTATATGGCTGTGGCAGGCTTCTTGTTATCTAGTTCTTCTATCTTAAATTAACCCACGTCTATAAATCTGTATCTCGCAACATGGCTCATGACTTAGCAGTATCTTACATGTTGGTACTCATGGCGGCGGCTGGCAGTGTCTCCTGACTCAGCCTTCCTGTTCTTAGAATTCTCTTCTCTGCTTGTCCCACCTATACTTCCTGCCTGGCTACTGGCCAATCAGCATTTTACAGAGCGATATCCACAGCACACACACAAATACAAAATGATCTGATACCAGTTAAAATTCTGGTTGGTACTGAGAAATGTGTAGATGACATTCATATTATTTATTTTTCTATATATTTGAATAATGCCATAATAATCAGACTTTTCTCTTAATTATACAATTAATGCTACAGTTCTGGGATCTGGACCAGATCCAAAGTGCTAGAATTGTACATTGAGATATGGACAGAAATTGTTGCCAGTTGTGGTGATGCGGCATGCCTTTTAATTCCAGCACTTGGAAGGCAGAGGCAGGTGGACTTCGGTGAGTTTAAGGTCAGCCTAGTCTGCATAGCAAGTCCAGGGACATCCAGGGTTACATACCTCTCTCAAAAATCCAAAAGTAAATTCAGTGACATCTGGATCTTGTAAGAGCAAGGTGTTCAATGATGCTAGGACGTGTCACAAAAAAGTAGGTTCTACATGCCTGCTACAGACCAAAGCTGAGGTAGAAAAACCTCTTCTTTCTAGTCAATGCCTACTGAAACCTCTAATCATATAGATAATCATAGAGCCAAGAAATATTGCGACCCAAGTGGTCTGTAAGCACAGAGCATGGGCTTCTCCATACCAGTGTCAGATGGCCTTGACATAGGACATGAAGTTTTACATTTCTGAAATGGCTGATGTTATTATTTAATTTAGAAATGGATGGGGTAGTGATGGCCCTTGCCTTTAATCCCAGCACTCAAGAGGCAGAGGCAGGTGGATCTCTGAGTTTAAGGCTGCCTGTTCTACAGAGTGAGATCCAGGATAGTCAGGGTTATCAGAGAAACTCTTGTCTCAGAGAGAGGGGCGGAAGAGCTCATGCTTACAAAGATTAAAGCTTTTTATTTTTGTAAGCATGACTATCTGGTAAATAGTGGCTTAGAACTTTAATCTGATTATAAACCTTTTTTTTAAGTATGGCTGAGTAGAAAATACTGTGTTGGACTTTAAATCTAATTATATCTACCATGTTATTACATGAAAAGAACGTGGCTAACAACACTTTAATGACACACCAAATAGAAAAAGCTCACAAAATAAATCTCTTCCATTTCAATTAATATAGCTGTTCCTACCCTTTTCCCACTGTAAAGAAGGGAAACATCTTCCTACCCTTAGTAGACAAAGCTAGTTATCTAGTGTGTTTGTTGAGAGCTAGTCCTCCAGCCACAGTCATAACATGGTGCTGCCCCCCACCCCCCACCCCCCACCTAGGCGTAGCCCTGGGAATGGCTTCTAGAGACAGAGGACTTATCAAGGGAGGGAGCATTCTCAAAAAGCTTTCAGAGAGCTTGAACAGAGTTGCTTTGTCTTCTGGAAGGAACCCTGGCTGCAGAGAAAAGACAAAGGCCAGAGTATAAATAAAGGAAACATAGACACAAAACAAGACCTGGCAAATGGGATTCAGTTGCAGAAATAGTTCAGAAACAGTAAATCCATGTAGTGCTTTATATGGCATGGGAAGCTGGAGTTCCAAGGCACAGCATCTGAGCGCAGGAAACCTCTCTAGTCAGTTTATTGAACAGGTCCACTGCTCCTTCCTGCTTCACTTTGTAGAACAGCAGAACCATGCCGTCTGTAAATCACGGTCCTCCCCAGACCTTGCTAGTTTGGCTGTCCTGAAACTTGCAGATCTGAATTTGTGATTTGGTACCAGTTCCCTGGAAAATTCCACATGGTATTATTGAGAGAAGTTGGTAACAATAACACAGAAGTACTTCGGTGCCTTCAAATGAAACAGTTCTTCCTACATAACTGTTTAATGTGTGCATAATTTATTATAGAAAATATAAAGTGGTATTAGGTAGCACTATTGTTTTCAATGAAATTACTGGTTCCCCCCCCCATGGCCCCTTCAAATCACATTCATATTCACCCAGTGGATTTTAAGCCTTATTTTACCATGCGATTTCTCTATAGTAGAATACAGTCGTTCACAGAGGACTAGGAAATACTTCTCAATTCTGAAACCTTTTCCATTAATCAGAGTATTACTTAATACTTGTGTTGACTATACACAAAGCTGGGCTATAGTATGCCTTGTTCTTCAGATAAACATCATCCTAGAAACTTCTTTTCCATGAGTTCATGGCCAGGCATCGGCTTTTCTCTCATGTATTTAAAGTTTCTTTCTCAGTAGACTCCCGCTCTGCCTGGGTTCTCCCAGCACACTGGTCCTGGTTCCACAAACCTGGCTCTTGTACTGCCATTTAATCACTTCATAGTTCGTTAACTTCAGTTTCTTTTAAAATCTCTGTTGAACACCTAGCACAAACAATTCATTCTCTGATGTTCCTAAGCTAAAATCTGCAGACTGCTTGGGGGAAAAAATATATTCTTCACTTCTTTTGGTGACGTGCAGTCAGGCATCTCCATCTCTCTTCATTTCAGGGTATTTCCCATGGGCTGCTCTCTCTAAAATCAACAAAATCCACACAACAATTCGGATAAGTTTCACTGAAATTCATGCATCCTTGGCCCTAGGGCCACATGAAGAATTTTCTGTGGGTTTCACTGACCCTCGTCACAGTCTCACAGGATGATGTCTCTCCTGGTATCAGGATTCTAGCCATGATGCTCCCAGCACATGACTCACTCTTTATTACCAAGTGACCTTCTGACGTTGGTATCTTGAGATTTCAAACCTCTTTATTTGTTCCCTTTTTCCTTTTTCCTGGCCGGCCGTTCCTCCTCTTTCTGAAGCTCCCCTTGTGTTTTCCATCTCCCGTTTCATTCAGCACATTTTCTATCAGTTTTTCTGACTGTCACCTGCAACTTCAAACACAGGCTTTTTGTCAACCACTTGAAAACATGAACAGTCCCTCGACTGGGCCTAAAAGCGCTCTCCTCCAAGCCGCCAAACTTGCGGAAACAATAACGCGCGCACACTCTCAGTTCTTACAACCTGTCCTTTGACCTTTCTGTTGTGCTGGAACTGTGAAGTGATTCTCTAAAAGGTCACCTGGAGGTCCCTTCGTGTAACCTTGTTTCGCTCACTGACTCGGAAAACATTGTGTACATGCTGCACACTGGGCACGCGCTGGATGTAAGAAGCAGCTTATCCGCTCTCTGTGAAAACCTCATCATTTAGTAAGAGAGACAGGTTGGGATGGAGGCCCAGCAGTTAGTTACGCATAAGGAATTGGGGAGTATGAGAAGCAATGTCCAGTTCGGTGCTTTATTTACAAAGTTAGAAAGGAAAGCTGAAACATCTCAAAGGAAAAAGGGCATTCAGATAAGAGAAATGACAGGGGCCTCGGCATCACTTCCAGGAAGTAACTAAGGGCTGCGGAGCTGGTCACCAGCAGGTGTGGTGATGCAAGTGAAGAATTGGTTTGAGGAAAAACATGGTGATGAGTCTTCTACATAAGTCTATTTTTAAATTTTGATTGAAGTTTTTGTATGATGAGCTTAGGGCTGTGAGCAAAGTTTTGTGCTCTCAAGCAGGTTTTCACCAATGAATCTGCAGCTTTCAAAATAAGTTACAAATCTTGGTGTGGACCAGAGGATGACAGTGCTTTAATAACAACCCAAGGAGATTATAAATTGTCTTTTGAGGGGCTCTAGTGTTAAAGGATTTGAGAACTACAGTGCTGTGTCCAGAGTTTCCAGTCTGGCAAGCCCACTTTCTATATGCTGGGTTATATGTAGAGCAAGATTGTGGAAAGGAAATTAGACTAGAGAATCCAGACATGGATGGACAGTGCCCACCATAGGGTCAGTGGGAGGAAGAAAGGGGTGTGGGTGAGGACGTGGGTGGACAGTGCCCACCACGGGGACAGTGGGAGGAAGAAAGGGGTGTGGGTGAGGACGTGGGTGGACAGTGCCCACCACAGGGTCAGTGGGAGGAAGAAAGGGGTGTGGGTGAGGATGTGGGTGGACAGTGCCCACCACAGGGTCAGTGGGAGGAAGAAAGGGGTGTGGGTGAGGATGTGGGTGGACAGTGCCCACCACAGGGTCAGTGGGAGGAAGAAAGGGGTGTGGGTGAGGACGTGGGTGGACAGTGCCCACCACAGGGTCAGTGGGAGGAAGAAAGGGGTGTGGGTGAGGACGTGGGTGGACAGTGCCCACCACAGGGTCAATGGGAGGAAGAAAGGGGTGGGACAGGAATATTTAGAAAGCAAGATCTGGGGGCTGGAGAGACAGCTCAATAATTAAGAGTACTGACTGCTCTTCCAGAGGATCCTGGTTCATTTCCAAGCACCCACATGGCAGTTTGCAAATTGTCCACAACTCCAATCCCAGGGGATTGAACACCCGCTTCTAGCTTCCAAGGCCACCAGGCACACGTATGGTATGGAGACATACACTCAGTTAAAACAATCGTACATATTAAATAAACATTAAAAAATACTAATTTTTGAAAGCAGTGTTTCTATTTTAGTCCATGCTTGCCTCCTAGCTTTAGTCCCTTGCAGGAGGCACTGTGAGCAGATCTCTGCAGGAGCCCTCCTGACTCCTTTCTTCTCTGGTAGAACTGAATGTCCTGTCCTGCATTGTGTATTTGTATACTTACCTTCTACGTTGTGAAGTCTCTTGAATTGTGCTCTTGGGTGTTTGATCCCTTGTAGGAAGTACCTAACAGAAAACTACACATAGCATTCATGTCCTAAAACTGACATGAATGTTGCTCCTAAAACATCCATACTGTCCTAAGAGCTTTGGGTGTTTATTCATTTAATTCTCACAGCAACCTTATAAGATGTTACTATAACCCCTTTTTTGGCTAAAAAGAAAACAACAACAACAAAGCCCAGTCCAGGCAGTCTGTCCCCAGAATCCATGCTTTCCACCAGTATGCAAAGTGTCTCTACACTAGAGCCTAATTTTTCAAATTTAAAGGAATATGTAAAATGTTCTAATCAAAACTGAGTATGTTCTTTTTTAAAATTTGTGTGGCATTGCTAATAAACTTTCTGATTTTTAAAAATTCTTGTAGAACCAGTTCGAAGATACAAAACTTACCACAGTGATATTTTTAGTACCTCCAGTGAAAGTCCGTCTATTATTTCTTCTGAATCAGATTTCAGACAAGGTAAGCATCACCTAAAGCAAGCAAACATTTTTTAAGAAGCAACTATAACTATTTTTTAATATTATTTAAACAAAACTTGTCAAAATGTTAAGATTATAAAATGTTTCCTTTTAAAATTGTTATATCAAATAATAGCAGTTTCATAAAGTAGTGATATAATCATTTCATCATATAAGAAAGAAGTCACTGTCTTTAAAACTTAATGTGACTAGCCAGGCATGGTGGCACACCTTTAATCCCAGAATTTGGGAGGCAGAGGCAGACAGATCTCTGTGAGTTCAAGGCCAGCCTGGTCTACAGAACAAGTTCAAGGATGGCCAGGGTTACATAGAGAAACCCTGTCTCAAAAAGAAACAAGAAAACGAACAATAATAATAACAACAAAACAGCTGATGTGACTTAACCTCAAAAGGATTTCATGGCATGTCATTGATCACATGGTTGTGATTCATGCAAGTTATCTTATTTCTACTATGTGCTTGCGTTTTCGATAACATTGCTTTCGTATTTGTAGAACTTGTACCATTGTTCTATTTTTATTCACAATTAGTGAGAAGAAGTGAAGCTTCCAAGAGGGTTGAGTCTAGCAGCGGTCTCTCTGGAGTGGAAGAAGCTGGTCAGGGCCAGTCACAGAGACCAAGGTATGGCTTTGTAAGCACTAATTTCTAGTCACAGGTGCTTGGTTTTGGTTCTCTTTGATTACAGTTGGCACTTGACTTTTTAAATTGCTGGTACAAATAGATAAATGATCACAAAGGTTAAGGCATGGCATTAAAAGTCTGAAAACAGTAAACCTTTATTTCTAAAATGTAAATAGCAGTTATCTGTACTTTGAAGGACTGGGGCAGCTCAGGTATTCAGTACGAATTGGTTGAGTGAATAATTAGATTACCATTCTGTAAGCTATTATATAAAAAGTTAATGATTCACTCACTAGTTGGCTTAAAGAGGTTCTCTGGCATATTTCTTTTTTTTTTTTTTTTTTTTTGGTTTTTCGAGACAGGGTTTCTCTGTGTAGCTTTGCGCCTTTCCTGGAACTCACTTGGTAGCCCAGGCTGGCCTCGAACTCACAGAGATCCGCCTGGCTCTGCCTCCCAAGTGCTGGGATTAAAGGCGTGCGCCACCACCGCCCGGCCTCTGGCATATTTCTAAAGCCCATTTGAGCCACTGTGTAGCGTCAGCTTCATGCTGAAGTACCTGGCAAATTTCTTAGGAGATGTTACTCTTTGTGTGGCTAGAGCTAGGGTAATTGTGCTACAGTTGTGTCTACTTTGTCTTGTTTAAACTGAAAGAATTTTCAAACAAGTAGTGTGTTGGCATGTATCGCTGTCATGTGTACACAGTTGCCTTTCATGAACCCAGAATGCTGACTTCATATTTGTAACATGACAACCTGAGGTTCAAAGTTGGCCTGAGAGTGTATTTCCAAAGCATGAAAATCCCTTAAACTCACTAACTGTTTACTTCAGATACTACTAAGAGAATCATCTGGAAAATTTCAAATATTTGTCCTTAGCTAATGACTATGTTAGAGAATGTCCTTACCTGTAAACTATTAATAGACCATGTAATCCTAGCTGTGTAGTTAACAGTTATTCATGGCTTAGAGTTCAGGTAATTAAGCTCATGTACTAAAAATTAATATCCCAGGATTTTTTTCCTTTCATTTCTTATAAATACCTGTAACATTTTTCTTTATAAAAATAATTTTCTACTTACATGATGGTATTTTAATTGCTGCTTTCTTATGATGAATACTCTGATTATTTCGGAACAAGTGGAAGGCAAAGGTAGATCTCTGCTCAGTATTACATGCTTTCTCAATGAAGCCAAAGCATTGGATGAACAGTAAGAACCCAGAGTCAAACCACATTAAGCTCATGTTGAATTGAGGGAGAATTTTTATTTTAGAATTTCCTCGTCTATGTCTGATTGAGAAAAATTATGAATGTTAATATCTCTTTTTAGCCTCCTCGAAAGAAGAAATAGGAGTAACTAGAAAAACCATTGAGATTTTGTGTTAGCACTGATTTCAGTCTGTTACTTAAGGATGCATTCCTACAAAAAAATTATGGCATCTTGGGAGCTTTATCCGTTTTCTTAATAAAGAATGTCAAAAACATGAGTCATGAGAGACTTAATTTTGTTCCTCTAGGTTTTAGTAAGAAAATGTTGACATTAAGGCCACTTTAACTTGCCAGTCCATGTTTTAAGGGTGAACTGTCACTGGGGACAGCAGTCCTCTGTAGTGTTCATGGCACTAAGTTAGAAGAATGGGGGAGAGACGTCTGGGACACACTGATTGCTCAGTGTGCATATGTGTTGTCACATGGAAATTGCTGAACTTCACTTCTGTTAACTAGTTCCATCATTCCCTGCCCACAGGAATACACATAACTAAAATACTGTCAGAATTCCTTGTGAGGCACAGGCTTTCCTGGGTATAGGCCAGGGTTTCTGATGGCCCCTCACTGTGCCAGCACATGGCCACGAGCTCCTGAGTTGTGTTTCAGGCAGCACTGGGTTTGGACATGTTGCATGCTTCCTTATGAGAACATTTCCATCTCCTTTAGCTAGAATGAAACGGAGAAACAAACCCAGAGAGCTGCTGATGTCTATTATGGGCTGAGGAAGACACTAACAGGAAACAGTGAGTCAGGCGGAGCAGAATGAGCAGTTTCTGAATTCTGAGCTATCAAAAGTGTCTTTTAATGACTAAAAAAGATATTCAAAGCTGCTTCCAAAGAGTGTCTCCTAATCTTTTCACATGATAGCTTTTGGAGTGACGTTACACATCACGTCCTCCCCCTGCCTCTGTGCCTCCCTGATGGTGGTGTGACTCTCTTTCTGAGTATATTAACAAACAGCTTGTTCTCCTGAGTACATTAGCAGACAATGTATGTACTCCATCTTCAGCAATGCAGTATTTTTTTTTAGATTTGGAGCTTGTTTTTGTTTTTTACATCTCAAATTTAAAAATATAAAATGTTTATGAAACATTTTACATCTATATTTGAAGAGATAAACTGATAAGTCGTCTTTGCTGCTGAGATTAGTTCTAGTTAATGAAAATGCACTATTTGAGTTAAAATGCATAGACTCAAGTTCTTTCTACTTTTGACTCCAGGTAAAGGTAAGCTGTAGGATCATATTCACTCAGTACCTACTGGGCACCCACCACATACTAGATAATTTGAGGTACCAGAGACAGAGCTGAGAACAGCACCCAGAAACAACTCCCCCAAGAGTATTTAGAGATGAGAGGTAGCCGGCAGACCACGAAAACAAAGGAAGCAGCACACTGCCAGGTAGTGGTGCTCGGAAGGAAACTAAAGCGGAGCAGTGCAGCAGGTGATCAGAACGTGGTGTCTGCATCTGCTGTTTGTGGTAGTGTGACCAGAGCAGGTGTCCCTCGAGGGCTGACACCCAGCATAAAATTGAAGTAAAAGAGTGATCACTGCAGAGTCGGTGTGAGGGGTGTTGGGGTGCAAAGGTGCTGAAGTAGGGGAGGTCTGGGTAGTTCTCTGTCAACTTGGCACCAACCAGAGTCTTCTGAGAGGTGAGAACCTCAATTAAGAAAATGCCTCCAGCCAGGCAGTGGTGGTCCACACGCCTTTATCTCAGCACTCAGGAGGCAGAGGCAGGTGGATCTCTGTGAGTTCAAGGCCAGCCTGGTCTACAGAGCAAGATCCAGGAAAGTCAGGGCTATTAGACAAAGAAACCCTTTCTCTGGCGGAGGAGGGGAGAAGAAGAAAATACCTACATAAGATTAGGCTGCAGGCAAGCATGTAGGACATTCTTAATTACTGATCAATGGGGAAGGGCCCAGCCCATGGTTGGTAATGCCATCCCTGGGCCTGTGTTCCTGGGTTCTATAAGAAAGCAGGTTGAGCAAGCTAAGCCAGTAGTCAGTACCCATCTGTGGCCTCTGCATCAGCTCCTGCCTCCAGGTTCCTGCCCTGTTTGAGTTCCTGTTCTGACTTCCTTCAGTGATGGACTATAACGTGGAAGTGTAAGCCAAGTGAACCTTTTCCTCCCTGACTTGTTTTTGGTCATGGCGCTTCTCCGCAGCAACAGTAACCCTAACTATGACAGGGAGACATGTCATCTACTGTAACAGTAAAAAAGCAGTGTGGCTACAACAGAGTGAGCAAAGGACACTGTACACAAGGAGTGGAGACCAAACAGTCAGGGCCCCGGTTCAGGGAGGTCGCAGATGCTCAGGGAAAGACTTCAGTTGTAAGGGAAGCCATGGATGACTAAAAGCATGAGAAGCCAAGATGTAGCCTAACATCCCAGTCACCTATGCAGAAAGTGGATAATGCAGACGGTGCAGACTGGACGGTTAGTGCTGGAGGAGAGTCAGGTGTGAGTGTCTCACAGGTTGTGCTTTCAGCATGTGATGCATGATTAGATTTGCAGTTAATAAGGAAGAAGAAATAAGAATGACTCCTAAGTTGTTTCCTGAACAGCTGGTAAATGATCGCAAGATTAGACATAAGGACGAAAGTAAAGTGGCTTTGATTTAGTAATAGAAAGCTAAAGGTGTACATTAACATCCAAGTACGGCGCTTGTGTTGCTTTTCGTTTCAGTGAAAGGGTAAGGGAAAGTCAGCCATTGAGAGGAGAAGGAGAGCGTACTGGAGTTTTAAAAAGACAAGACAGCTTGGCGGTGGTGGTGCACGCCTTTGATCCCAGCACTTGGGATCTCTGTGAGTTTGAGGTCAGCCTGGGCTACAGAGTGAGTTCCAGGAAAGGTGCAAAGCTGTCTCGAAAAACCAAAATAATAATAATAATAATAATAATAATAATAATAATAATAATAATAATAAATAAAAAGACAAGACAGGCAATGCTGAAGGAGGGTCCAGGGAGCAGTGGACCAGGCGGCCTGGCTCTGCAGTTGGATGGGTGATGAGGTCATAGGCAAAGGCGTGGTTACACTGCCGATAGACTTAGATCCAAACAAGGTCAGGCAAGAGGAGAGGAGTCACAGAAATGACCGTGCTGGGAGCCAGTAGAAGAGTCAGTGAGTTGTCTGAGCAAGGAGAGCACAGTAGACATAACATGATGATTTAAATACGGGAGAACAGAAGCAGAGATTTGGGGCTACATGGTTGCCTGCTGTGGAAGAGAGGGGCTCAGAATGTCAGAAGACGTCCAGGATCCATGCGTCATAACAGTGAGTGATGACAAGAGTTGTGGAAGGAAGAAACAGAGAACAAAGCTGAGCAGACACTCAAATCCTCGATTAATGCCGGGGAGTAACCAGTCGAATGGTGAGTGCCCAGAACACAGCAGCCAGCAGCTGTCATTCCATCTCATGTACTTAGGGGAGCTGGTCTGTTTGAAAAGGAGTCTGTAGGTCTGGCAGCTGAAGTAAGAAGTAAGCAGAGGGTTTGAGGAGATGGCTCAGAGGGCGAGGCATCTACCGTGCAAGCACAGGGACCTGAGTTTGATCCCAGAACCTCTAACAAGCCAGGTGTGGCATGTGCTTGGATCTCTCAGCTCTGGAGAGGCAGAGACAGGTGGATCCATAGGGCTCACTGGTCAGCCAGTCTTGATAAATCAGCCAAGCCTAGGTCCTGTTGAGAGACCTTGGTTCAAAAAATAAGATGGGCAGCTCCTAAGGAACAATACCTAAGGTTGACCTTTGACCTTCACCCACATGTACTCACACATGAAAATACACACAAGAACTAAGCAGAATTTCATTGACCTTCAAGGCATAGGTCCATAGGAATAAAACAGCCCCTGTCTGAGAGAACCATAGGGGAAGCAATTCTTCAGGGGATGCTGGAGTGTTCCTAGAGGGATCGAGGTACAGGTCTATCCTGTGGGACAGCATTATAGCAATACATGAAAATACAACAAAATAGGATATAGACTAGAATGCCACTAATGGAGAGCACTCTGACCCCAGACATAGAGGACTTCCTCAGATCATCATCCAGTTCCCCAAGGCTCTGGTCACCAGCTGAGTGTCTCGGCTTCTGTTCTTCCTGCAGACCAGCCATTAATCAGGGGTCCCTCCAGCCTTCCTGGTCTGACGCTCAGCTAAAGTGGACTAGGGGATTTTGTGGAAGCTTCATTCCATGAGCATGACTGATTATTAGCTCTGTCTCCAGTCAAGTGTGGGGCTGAAAGTTCTAGGAAGGCTTCTCTTCTGGGTCAGCCCTACTCTAGAAACTACGGACCTTTCTTCACTCCAACAATAGAGTACCATGTTTTCCAGAAAATGCCAAGGAGTTTAAGAGCTCTGTATCAGAACAAGATCCTCAGTCTGGAAACCTTCAGTGTTTGTTTTCCTTTCTTCTAAAGGAGATGTGACAGGAACAAGATTCAAAGACCAAATACTGGAACAAAGATTCTCTGATCACCCTTTCTATCAGGAAATTACAAAAAAAAAAAACAAAAAAACAAAAAAAAAAAAACCCACAATAATCTTAGCAGGAACGGAACATATAGCTATATAGATAATATTTATAAGAGATTTTATACATCATTTCTTTCACTGTGCCACACCATGTCATACCAACTCAGGTTTAGTTCCTAAGTGCTTACATTAGGTAGTTCATAAGTGCCTCTAATTCCAGTTTGAGGAGAGCAAGCACTCTTGGTCCCTGCAGACATTTGCACACATGTGGTGTATATAAACTCACACAAGCACACAAATATATACATTAATTAAAAATAATAAGCCTTTGAAAACAAGTGAATGTTTACATTCATGATACTTTACTTGACATGGAGTTCCCTGAAACGTGCTTTCCCAGCAGCCTTTATTTTTCTTCTCTTTCCTCTGTATTAGACAATATGAAACATCCCTTGACGGCAACTTCATCAATCAGGAGATGATGCTAAAGCGACAAGAAGAGGAAATGATGCAGTTGCAGGCCAGGATGGCTCTCCGACAGTCTCGGTTGAGCCTGTATCCAGGGGACACGATCAAAGCTTCCATGCTTGACATCTCTAGAGATCCACTAAGAGAAATTGCCCTGGAGACAGCCATGACCCAGAGAAAACTGAGGGTAAGGCTGGCCCCAGGCCAGTGTCCAGATTTGCTCTTTGAGGACTGTTAACCAGAGCACTTTGAAAACATGCATTAAGTTTTCCTCAGTGGTGTAGTCACACATAAGCTGTCCATGATGCCAGTAACCTCTCACACATGCTCCTGTGGGTCACAAAGAGCAGACTCCTTTAAAAAGATCTGAAAGGAGAAGGAATGCTAGTTCAGACGAAGAAGGGGCTTGGGGGAGGGGACAAGAGGGGGTGATAGGATATGCTTATGGCCAGAATACATTATATACATGCATGGATGTCATGACGAAACCCATTGTTGTTTATAATTAATATACGCTAATAGAAAGTTGCTGTAGATACCCTAAAGATACAGATATCCTAAAGGTGAAATTGGAATTCTACATTAGTTCTTATTAGGATCAAGCATCTTGTCTGATATTAGAGTCAATATTTAGCTGCTTTCTTTATTTCATTTTCAAAATAGCATTAGGTGGATTAAGAGTATCTTAACTGTACTTTTATGACTTAACATGTATGCCTACACATGGTGGTACATGCCTATAATCTACACTCAAGAGACAGAGGCAGAATGATCATGACTTTGAGATTTACCTGGACGACATAACAATTCCATGGCCAACCTGGGCTACATAGCAAGATCATAGAAAATGTACGTGTATTCCAAGGCATGGTTTCATGTCTTGGTAGTCTCAGCTACTCAGGAGGTTGAAGCAAGGTTGTTGTCTAGCAGTGTGAAACCAGTATGGGCAGCATAGCAAACCTGTCTTGGGAGAAATATTTTTAAAAAACAAAAACATGAATAACATATGCATCATCCTTGAGAGCAACTGGTTTTATTCAATAAAACAGGGAGTTACTTTTTAATAGTAAGAAACTCACTAGCCCATAAATCAAGAGATGAACTACAGAGTTCAAGGTTAGTTCAAAAGTACACAAATGTTTTTAAGTGCATTCCATGTCTCTGCTCAGCCATTCTCAGAATGTTGGCATTGATTGCCTTTTTGGTAAAATTCTATCATCATCATCGTCATTTTGTTCATGGGTGTTTTACTTGCATATATGTCTGTGCGCTGCACATAAGCCTGGTGCCTGCAGAGGATGAAATGGCACATGGAATCTGGAGCTAGAGGGTGTGTGAGTTCAGGGAACGGAGCGCAGTCCTTCCAGAGAGCAGCCTGAGCTCCAGACTGCTGGGCTGTCTCTCCAGCCCGCCTGAGACTCTCCTTGTAGTCCAGAAGACGGTGTTAACTTCAGACCTCGGGTCCTCCCCACAGTACTCAAGGCAGGAGGGGCCGTGCTGCATCTCACAGTTGGAAGCGGGAGGGGATGGCTTTTCTATTTGTCATATTTTCCTTTAACTACTAGACCTTTAATATATTTTTATAAATATACATTGAACTTGGGCTTCCTTCTCAAGAAGTAAACATTTCATTGCCCAGATTTTTTATATGTGGAATTAATTTCTAAGACACTGTACAATTCCAAAGTTTTTAGATTGACAGTGAAATACAACTAAATGTATTATAAGTTAAATGGAAGAAATTTAATGAAATTTTACCAGTTAATTATTCTAACCAAACGTGTCCAATGAAGTGATAAGCCAGATGTCATACAATATACTTTGGGCTTCTAGTGTGATAATTCTGTACAAGCATGAAGGGCACACACATGTGCAGACCTTTTTCATAAGCCTTGGTTTCAGATTCCCACATGAATATGTACACACACAGTGGTGCATATACCATGAAAACTTTGTAGAAAGCGTTCTCCGTTCCTGTCCTAACCAAACCCCATGTATTCCACTGAAAGTTTCTACATTTGTTACGTAGCACCTCCTTCTAATGTATGATTTTATATTCTTGTACTATTTTCCTTTTAAAGAAAGACTAGGATAAATAGTAAAAATAATTTATTCTATTTATGTGACTTGCAGAATTTCTTTGGCCCTGAGTTTGTGAAGATGACAATTGAGCCATTTATTTCTTTGGATTTGCCACGGTCTATCCTTGTAAGTAGTAAAGCTGTTTCTGTCCCTCTTAGAAAATAAGTTGAATGGTTCTCTAACAGCAAGTCTAAATGTTATAATGCTTCCTTTAATAAATACCGTCATTTTTCTCAATTGTAGAATAAGAAGGGGAAGAACGAGGACCATCGGAGAAAAGTGAACATAATGCTCCTGAGTGGGCAGAGACTCGAGCTCACCTGTGACACCAAGACCGTGTGCAAAGACGTCTTCGATATGGTTGTGGCTCATGTTGGCTTAGTGGAGCATCATCTGTTTGCTCTAGCTACCCTCAAAGGTGACTACATGCTTTAATTCAGAGTTCAGAATAGAAAGGTGGCACCAAGATGACCTCCTGTGCCATATCGTGCTGAGCTCCATTTGGGGAAAGAGTAATTAATAGGCCGATTGGCGTTGAGAGACAGAAGGGAGTTAGGGACTTTCCCCAGTTCCATTCATTGTGTTTGTGAGGCTCCTGTATCTGTGGAGAGTTTTTCCACTGCTTGTGTGCGAATAATAAACAATTCATTCTGTAGACTCACCCATTAAGTATGCAACTAGCACTTTTTTGATCCCGGTTTACAATTAAGCAAGTGACCCCAGGGGGTGGAAAAAGCTGGTACCTAGCTCTAGGACTTACTCACTCTCCCTCTGGACTAACCAGGTAATATTGTCTATTTTGAGACAGAATTTCTATTTATTTCTTACACATTCTGTACAAGTCAGATTTGTGGAATAACTATTCTATTAGCAAACAATGGCTAATATTTATGGGCACACTGTGCTCTAATACCTGCCTTCCAGCGTGTTTCATATCCATTTTGTCACTGGATTTTTACAACAACCCTATGATGCAGGAACCACCATTATCCTGATCTCTCAGACAGGAAAACTGATGTCTGGGGTGGAAAAGTAGTTTATCCACACAGGCAGTAAGCGGAGTGACCAGGAGCCGAGTCCAGGTCTGTCTGGGTTAGCCCTGGTTTGAGAGGCCCTGGTGCACACTGAATCCAGCCGTTCCCAGTACTCGGAGCCCACTGTGCTTCTGACAGTCAGTTAAGCAGAAATGCAGACATCAGAGGAAAGAAGACTTGGTGCTTTCTGAATGCCTTTCTCATTCTGTTTCAGAGAATGAATATTTCTTTGTTGATCCTGACTTAAAATTAACCAAAGTGGCCCCAGAGGGATGGAAAGAAGAACCAAAGAAAAAGGGCAAAGCCGCTGTTGAGTTCACTTTGTTTTTCCGGATCAAATTTTTCATGGATGATGTTAGTTTGATACAGTGAGTGCACAAGGGTTTCTTTCTTGCTCTTTCTGGCCCCACTCTGTTGACCTCTTTAACCTGCTGGCACTGGACCCCTTGATAGGGGTCCACGACAATTCCTTCTTCATTTCAAAGGCAGGCAGTGGTCCCTCCTTATCCATGTTTTTGCTGCCACCGTTTCAGTTACTGGGGCTCATTCATGATCAGAAAATACTCTGGAAAATTACATCATCAGAGTTTTTATTAATTTTAAGTTAGGTGTAGTTCTGAGTGTTTTGATGAGATCCTGTGTCATCCTTTTACACCCTGCGTAAGGCATGAGTTGTCTCTTCATCCTGTGTACCCATGCCGTGCACACCCCCTGTGTACCCATGCCGTGCACACCCCCTGTGTACCCATACCGTGCACACCCCCTCTGTACCCATGCCCTGCACACCCCCTCTGTACCCATGCCGTGCACACCCCCTGTGTACCCATGCCCTGCACACCCCCTGTGTACCCATGCCCTGCACACCCCCTGTGTACCCATGCCGTGCACACCCCCTGTGTACCCATGCCGTGCACACCCCCTCTGTACCCATGCCCTGCACACCCCCTGTGTACCCATGCCCTGCACACCTCCTGTGTACCCATGCCCTGCACACCTTCTGCCTATGAGTTGCTCAACGGCATGGTGTTACCAGATCAGCTGTGGTGGCATTGCAGTGCTTGTATACTTGTAACCACTACTTACTGATGGTTCCAAAGCATGAGAGTGGTGATTGGCAGCTCTGGCAGGCCAAGGGAGCTGTACAGTGCTGCTTTTAAGTGAGCCGGTGAAACTCCTTGACTTCCTAAGGAAACAAAACCCTGTGAGACTGCTAACCTCTCTGTCACCTGTGCTTAATCTCTTACTGAACCCAATTGCAAGTTAGCCTTTATCCCGTATACATGTATTTAGGAAAGTACAATGTGCAGGGTCTTCTCATGGCTTCCAGCTTCCATACAGCATGTATTCCCTACAAAGGAAGGGCAATATCAGTATTGCCCTTAAATGATTTCTTTCTTTTTTTATTACTATTTTTTATTGAAAAAAACATACAATAAATTCTAATCACATTTTTGCCCTCCCCAACTCATCCCAGATCTTCCCCACCAACTCAACTCCATATCCCTTTTCTCTTTAAAAAAAAAAAAAAAAAAAAAGAAAGCAAACAAAAGAAACACAGATACACACACACACACAAACACACATACATACACACACACACACACACACACACACACACACACACACACACACACACACACGGAAACAGAGAACAAAGTATACAAGCAAATGACCAATAAAAAAATTCCAAACAAAGCAAAAGGAGACAAAAAAATCTACAAAAAAATACCATTGAGTTGGTTTTGTGTTGGCCATCTACCCTGGGGCACGGGCCTACTCTGAAGTATGGTTACTATATCCAGAGAGACTCCATTGGTGAAAGCCAACTTTTCCTGTGCAAGCAGGTATCGTTTGCAAATAGTTCCTTAGTTAGTGGTGGGAGCCTGTGTCTACTCCCCCATCTCATCACTTGGACCCTGTCTGGTTTGAACCTGTGCAGGCCTTACACATGCTACAGTGTGTGTGAGTTCATATGTATACCAGTCCTGTTGTGTGTACGACACTGTTTCCGTGGACTCATCCATCTTAGAATCTTTCCACCTCCTTTCCACGTAGCTCCCTGAGCCTGGAAGGGAGGGTTTGCTGAAAATAACCCATTTAGGACTGAGTGCTCCAAAGTCTCTCACTCTGTCCATGTTAGTTCCCATCTACTTCGAGAAGAAGCTTCTCTGATGATGGATGAGTTCCTTGAAGGCCTTAGGAAAGCTTAATGACAATCTTAATTAGAAGTGTTGGAAACTGTGGCTATAATCAAAATCATCCCAGCATTCAACCTCAGAAGTCACCGTGTCTATGTGCATCTGTGTTTTCACAGACACAACCTAACATGCCATCAGTATTACCTTCAGCTGCGGAAGGACGTTCTGGAGGAGCGGGTGCACTGTGATGATGAGACCGCCCTCCTGCTCGCGTCCTTGGCGCTCCAGGCCGAGTATGGAGATTACCAACCAGAGGTAGGACTGGTTTTCTCTTCAGAGAGCCGTTTTGTATTGGTAGTTTTGTTTCTTTTCTATATGTGCTTTAGTTTGCTTTCCTTGTTGTTAGGGAATCAACCAGGGCCTGCTGGACAAGCATTTCCCACTGAGTTACAGCCACAGCTTTTTTATTCTTCTTCTTCTTAGCAAAATCATGGTTGATGTCATGATTTTTCTTTTAAACTCCTTTAGTTCCTTGAAGTACCCTGGCTCACCACACACATCACCCCCATCCCATACTTTGACTCTGTACAGTCACATAGTGTGAGGCTCATTTCTCTTTTTAAAACTGTCTTGTTTTGGAGTTTAGGACTATCTAGCTCCAAGCCCTCCTTCTCCTGTGTTCTGAGCAATAAAGAGAGAGGCTTAGTAGAGGAGATAGAGGTCAAGCATGGAGGACTCTGCCTTCCACACAGATCCACACAGCGGCAGGCTGGGAACCTGGCAGAGGTCACTGTATGGCAAACTGTGTTCAAAGCTTCATGTTCCTAAGTGAAAGAGACCCAAGAGAAAGCAGGAGACCAGAGACCACCAGCTTAGCAGCACCCTTAGCTGTCTCGACAAAAGACTCTTAAGCATCTCCTGAAACTTGCCCATCAGTCCAGCTGTTCTGCTCACCGAGGAAGAGAGCTGCATTCTGCAGAGAGATGTAGAATCTCGTCTCTTGGCAGAGGCAAGAACTTCAAGGCAGGAGGAAGAGGCTTCACACCGAGATAGGCAAGTGGAGCTCTCACAACAGCATCCTTTCTCCTAGGTCCACGGAGTGTCCTACTTTCGCCTGGAGCATTATTTGCCTGCCAGAGTGATGGAGAAGCTTGACTTGTCCTATGTTAAAGAGGAGTTACCCAAATTGCATAACACCTATGCAGGCGCTTCCGAGAAGGAGACCGAGCTGGAGTTCTTAAAGGTAAGCATGCAGAGTGACCAGTAATGAGCAGTGTCATGTGCTCAAAATGAGCCAGAGTTGGAGGACACTTCTAAAGTTAGGGGGCACTGTCTGACCCTCTGCAACCTCTGGCTGATTCCTGCCTAAAACTGTAGCAGTTTAATTCTCATGTGTGAAAGAGAAAATGAGATTCAAAGAAAACATGGCATTCCAAGGTCAGTAGCACTGTGAGGGACAAAATTCTTAGTTTAACCTGTATCTATCTGGCTATTAATTCCATGTCTTTATCCTATTCCATACTGAAAAATCAAGCTGCATCATAAAGAAGAGTGAATTTGATGACTGAGTAAATGTGAGATGAACGTTCATGCTCATTCTAGAACTGTTGATTCTTGTTTTTAAGATGTGAGTTAGTCCTTGTACTAGGTGCTAACTAGTTTCTGTGGATGCAGAGATGCAAAGGAAATGGCTTACAGCTTGAGTTCCATCATCAGCTTCCTGTTAGCCTACAAATAAAGTGCATTTGTTACAGAAAAGAAAGCTAAGTAAGCTTTAGTACAAGAAATTTCTCTATTGAGGAAAAGAAACTTGGAGAACATTGTCATGTTGCAGCAGCCCAGGAAGAATAAACCTTCTGTTTGCTGGTCCATAGTGTAGAGAGCCAAGCTTCTCAGCTCGCAGATACCTTGGACAAAGCTCCATTCACTGATTCACAACATCCTTAAAGTAGAATGTATGGTAAGAGAGCCAAAGTGGTTTGTTTTGTTGGAGTCACATTTAAAGTCAAGCTGTGAACTCAATTTTCCGTAGCCATTGTGTTCAGGACTTGAAAGAGCTAAGTAGCATGTATCTTTAAAGGAGGCCATAGATTTCCGCCTCCCTAGTGCAGCCCAGGCCCTGTTCACCTCATGATAGCACTTTTCCGCCTTTTCCATCTTAGCCCTTAGGTGAGAAATGATGCAGAGTTGGGCTCTTTAAAGATGGCTTTAGATTTATTTATTATTTTTAATATTATTTGTATGTGCACTCATGCATGTGTGTGCATGCCTTTACATGAGTGTAGGTGTCCACGGAAACGCAGGTGGGATGCTGTGGGATGTTCTGTATGTCAAGTGTGTTGCTGATTGGTCAATAAATAAATCACTGATTGGCCAGTGGCTAGGCAGGAAGTATAGGCGGGACAAGAAGGAGAATAAAGCTGGGAAGTGGAAGGCTGAGTCAGAGAGACACTGCCAGCCGCCACGATGACAAACAGCATATGAAGATGCTGGTAAGCCATGAGCCATGTGGCAAGGTATAGATTTATGGAAATGGATTAATTTAAGCTGTAAGAACAGTTAGCAAGAAGCCTGCCACGGCCATACAGTTTGTAACCAATATAAGTCTCTGTGTTTACTTGGTTGGGTCTGAGTGGCTGTGGGACTGGCAGGTGAGAGAGAGAGATTTGTCCTGACTGTGGGCCAGGCAGGAAAACTCTAGCTACATGTCAGAGCCTCTGGAGCTGGAGTTGAGGCCATTGTGAGTCACCCATGGGTGCTGGGAACCAAACTCCAGTCTTCTCTGCAAGACAGTATGTGATCTTAACCACTGATCCACCTTCCAGCCCCAGCATTATAATTTTAACTTGTCTTTCCTAATTACATTTTTACTGACCACTTTCTCATGGTTTATTTTCCATTCACTGAACTTCTTTATCATGTGTAGACATAACCCTTCAGCCTCATTCACATCTGATTGCCTCTTAATAAACTACATTTTCATTATGTGTTACAGATTCCGGTCCTTTGTCGGATGCATGCCTTACATTTATTTACCTGTTTCTCAGTTCATGTTTGTCTTTGTATCCTGTCATTGACTTCTCATGTCCAAGTCTTTGTTAGTGCCATGACTTCTTGTTACGTCTTGGAGGAAACTTGGTGATGCTTTGGATGTTTTTTGTGCCCTGAGTGCTCTCAGCTGACCCCTGCATAAAAAGTTCCTCAAGTGTTAGACACTCCACTCCTGTATTTAGGCCTGGGATGCATTTGGGTTTGTTTTCACTTATCATATAAAGTGAGCATTGGGAATAGTCTTTGGAATGTGGATCCCAAATGTTATAGCAGCATTGCTGAGAAGCCTAACTGCCATGCTGAGAGCACTGACCCAAGTCCAGCTCCTCCCCGTACACCACTGTTTATGGAAGTACACCTTCTGTTCCAACAGGTCTGCCAGAGGTTGACGGAGTACGGAGTACATCTTCACCGGGTACACCCAGAAAAAAAGTCACAGACAGGAATACTGCTTGGTGTGTGCTCCAAAGGTGTGCTCGTGTTTGAAGTTCACAATGGAGTACGCACCTTGGTCCTTCGCTTTCCATGGAGGGAAACCAAAAAGATTTCCTTCTCAGTATGTCCATTTTAACGTCTTTCATTGTATTTTTAATTGATGTAATCAGTTTTAATTGTAACGTATTTACTGACTTTCTTTAGTAAACTTTAGTACTACTTAAAGCTCTTTTTCCCTTTTTGTTATAGGTGAGATTTTATTTGTTTCTGTTTTTTCAAGGCATAGGATGCATTCCTAACTAGTTATATGCTCAATTAACTTGAGTTAAATTACAACCAAGTTGAACTTTCTGTTATGTGAAAACTTACTCTACAGCCATAATTTCTCAGGTAGAGAAATCCCCTAATATTTTAAGATCCTGGTCTTCCTTCTAATATACCCTGTCAAACGCAAGAGTGGATCTCCCATAGCACCTGTTATGTGAGTCCAGAGATCCAGGCACCACTGAATTTAATAAACTAGTCTCATGACTTTCTGTAATTTTAGATTTTAATGTCTACTCTATGGTGATAAAATTAGAAAAGTGATTTTTGTTTTGTTTTTTAAGACAAGGTTTCTTTATGTAGTCCTGGCTGTCCTGGAACTCATTTTGTAGACCAGGCTGGCCTCGAACTCAGAGATCTGCCTGCCTCTGCCTCCTGAGTGCTAGGATTAAAGGCATGTCTACCACCGCTATCACCACCCACCTTAGAAAAGTGATTTTTAGGAAAAGAATAGGTTTAAAAAGATAGTGAACTCTAAATGCATGTTCTGATTTTAAATGCAGAATATCTGAATATTGAAGTATCATCTAGCAAACCTCAGAGATGGACAAAAATGTGTTTGAGCATTTATTTTCTAATAGTATATGAGGATTACTGATATTTGGGCTGACATATGTTCTCACCAAAGTAAAGCTTATTAAGAATGTAAAGGTTATTGTGCCTGACAGTTATGTGGCTTGAGCAGTTTATGGGGCCACTGGCAGTGGGACCAAGATTTATCCCTGGTGCATGAACTGGCATTTTGGAGCCCATTCCCAGTGGAGGGATGCCTTGCTCAGCCTCAATACAGGGGGAAAGGATTTTGTCCTGAACTCAGCTTGATAAACCAGACTTTGTTGACTCTCCATCAGGGAGGCCATACCCTCTCTGAGGAGTGAATGGGGGCGGGGTGGGGGGGGAGGTGGGAGGTGAGGTGGGAGAAGGGGATGGAGGAGGAATGTTGGTATGTAAAATGAAAAGAAAAAAAAAACACAAAGATTATGCTGGATTCTGAACAATGATTAACCCGGGCACCTCAAAGTCAGCTCTAAACCTAGGGGTTAGTTTTCTCCTGTGAAATCTGGAAGTCCACTGAGATTATCAGATAACAATTCATCCTTTCTTGAAAGCCCAAACTACCCTCATCTTCCCAGAAGTGTTGAAACCAGGAAATTACCTGGATTTAATTTAATTTCTTCAAGTGGAAATTTAAGTAGAGCAAGTATTTGAAGGAAACTTGGGTCAACAGTGCTCTTTACCCACCTCAGCTCTCACCAGAGTTCCCTTGGGTGAGTTTTCCCGTCCATTCAACCACCCAACAGAATCAAACATTCTTCTAATTTGTCTCAAGCCAGCACATTGTCTGTGATAACACTTTTTGTAATTACTCTGGACCTACCACTCACCTCTGGTGGGCTTCTGTGCCCTGTCTCGTATTTACCGTTAGCTGTCTAATCTAGGCCTTAGTGCTGCGGCTTTTTTGACAATTCGCTTTTCATGTTACTACTTCGGTCACTAGATCTGCAGCTGTGCGTTTTAGTGTCCTTGTGACCCACCTGACAGTAGTCCTGCGGACATTTGTCAGGAAAACATACCCAACTGCCTGAGGAGTTACTAGGTGTGCCCATAGTCAGATTCTGGTTTGATGTCACTGTGTTTTTAACCCAGTCTACTTGATGGGTTTCCCTTTTAACAAAGTAAAATCCGGTTCAGTCCCAAAGATTCATTAGTGGCAATATTCTACCTAGAATTTAAGAATGTTTCTCTATTTTATCACATTTATTATAATTTATTTTTGTCGTTGCATTCTGTTTACAGTATTTGCACATTGTTTTCTCATTATAAAGATCTTAAATGTAAATTTATGTAAGGAAGGTCTATTTATAAATCAATGAGGCCAGATTTTGTGAGCACAAGAGGCTTAGGTAAACACTCTTATTATAACTTTGGGCTCCTATTAAATTTGACTTTTCTGTGCCTATGTCTGTGTTCTGAAATAAAAATAATAGAGACTAATTTGCATAGTAGGTAATAGGTAGAGTACAGTCTAACTGCATTTAAGTAAGTGCCTATTATTAGCTATGGCCCCTGGCCTGTTGGATGCGTCACGGACCATCTGCAAGCCTCAGAGGCCACAGGTTCTGGGAGCCCTCTTCCCTAAGATATATCTTTCAAGAAAGAGCAGCCAAATAAAATTGATTTATTATTTTCCTACTTTTCTTGGATTTGGTAAAAAAAAAAAAATAGCCATCTCTAAATATAAAAGTATTTAGTGTCTCGAGTTTACATCACCTGGTATCACTCTATTTACACATTTTCTTTTTTTTTTTTTTTTTTTTTTTTTTTGCTTTAATCCCCTCCTGGCTTTTTGTCTGGGATGCCGTGTGGTCACAACTGCCTAGACTAGTCTTGAGTTCCTAGAATCAGGTGACCCCTCTTGCCTCATCCTACCATGTACTTGGGAATACAGGACATACCACCCCTGCCCAGCTACCTACATGTTCATTAACTTCCCCAATCCACCATTCCAACCTTCATACCACCCAGATTCTCCTTAACTGAATCTTAACTCTTTACTGTTAATTTTTAAAATGTCTTTTACATAGTTCTTACCATTTTATTAACATTTGTAAA
The DNA here is from genome assembly GCF_949786415.1 of Peromyscus eremicus. NCBI lineage: Eukaryota > Metazoa > Chordata > Mammalia > Rodentia > Cricetidae > Peromyscus > Peromyscus eremicus. Next base: position 91,667,611 of record NC_081426.1, read on the forward strand.
CATTCCCATCAAGTCAAATATAAATATTATTACTTTTAAAAATTATTTCAATCTGGGAGGAACATATTCGGATACACATTTCCCCGAATACTGTCTTATGTAACCCTAGATACTTTTTAAAAAGATGTATTTGTTTTTATTTTATGTGTGTGAATGGTATGCCTGCATGAATGTCTGTACCACCTGTGTGCTGTGCCTATGGAGGCCAGAAGAGGGTGTCAGATCCCCTAGCTGGGGTTATAATACTAAGTACGAGATGTTAAAACCTGGGTCCTCTGGAGAGCAGCCAGTGCTCTTAACCCATGAGCCATCACTCCAGCCCCACTCGGTGTAATTTTTTAAATTTCCCTTGATGATGAATAAAGTACATGGAAGCTACAGTTGCTGAAAGTGGCAGTTAATACTGATTTATTTACCAAATTTGTTTCGATTTAGAATTGTAGTTCCTATATTTATATTTATATTTATGTTTATATGTGGTATCAGTTAAAGGTCCCTTATACCTAATAATTGAAAATATACATACCTCTATTTTCTGATAATAGGTTAGAATATTTGGTCATATGAAAGTCCCAGGAAAACTTCCTGTTATAGACTCCTGATTTATATTACAGAAAAAGAAAATCACGTTACAGAACACGTCCGATGGAATCAAGCACGCGTTCCAGACGGACAGCGGTAAGGCATGCCAGTACCTGCTGCAGCTCTGCTCTTCTCAGCACAAGTTCCAGCTGCAGATGCGGGCGCGCCAGAGCAACCAAGATGCCCAAGACATTGGTAAGGAGGAGTGGGCTGCATCACGTGACTCCGGGATATGGGCATGATTTTTGCCATAGTTTTTTAAAAGAAACTCAGAAAGTGTTTAGGATGAAAACTTACAGGGTATCTCTTTGTTAAATGTCTAAATTAAATCTGTTGTCAAATCAGCTTACTATTCACTTGGAAAACTGCACTGCAGATAAGCACAGACTTCAAAAAGTGTTTAAAGGGTTTAACTAGGTTTTAGCTTATAATTATGAAATTATATTATACAAGTTTTTTGACTATTTTATTTCATATGTATGTGTGTTTTGCCTGAATGTGTATCTGTATACCACATGTGTGCAGGGCCCACAGAAGCCGGAAGAAGGTATCTGGTCCTCAGGAACTGTAGTTACAGATGGTTTTAAACCACCCTGTGTGCTGGGAATCAAACCTGGGTCTTATGGAAGGGCAGCTAATGCTCCTAACTGCTGAGCCATCTCTAAGATCTTAACAGACTATATCATGTGGGCTCTAGGATACACATAACTTACAAGAGGAAGGTCTGAGCTCGGGAGAGGTAGGTAATCCTTGGCTTGGGTTTGAAGGATAAATGCTGAATAGTCTGGAGATGAGTGTGGGGAAGAACAAGCAAGCAGGATAGCAGGGGAAGTGGTACCTCTGCAGTGAAGTCAGGCATTGGAGTGGCAGATCACCACCTGCTAGTTCATCTGGAATCATTTCTGTCTGGAAGCTATGGTAAGTAACCATAGCAACCAGGACAATGGGTTTTCAGCTGCCAAAACAGTCCGGTTCTGGACAGAACTCTCTGTGAGAGCTGAAATATTTAAAGCTAATTCTGCACAACCACATGTTGAGATTAAAGTGATTTGAAATCACTTCTTTCTGATAAATCCCTACAGACCTAAGTGGATCACTCTGAAGTGTGGGAGTGAACGTTTAATAGCATACTCCGGTGATCCATGTTTCTGAATTCTTTTCTGGGACTTTCATTCTGAAATCTTACAGAAAGTTTTTCCTCTAGCATGGACTGGGGGCTGGCAGACTGTAAGAAGATGTTTGTCACCCCTCAGGATCTAAGTGGAGGCCATGTGTTCCCCTAACATAAGGTTCTAGGAGCTTATGTGAACCTACAGAATCTTTGGGAGTTGCATCCCTAGAATCTACATTTTCACTGAATTTCTTCATATATAAATTTTAATATTTTTAATAATTTTAATGATAGACTTGGCTATTATCACATTACCTTTTATTTTCCTACTTTGCTTTGCTAAAAATTGTACAAGCTTCTACATTTTTTTTAAAGTACAACAAAGTACCAAACCGATTAAAGATATCAGCATTCCTGCTTGGATCAATGTTCAGTACAAACCAGACTGAACAATGAGAGATCATATCATTTTATATGTGATAGAGTAGGGAGAAATCAGAAGATAGAAGTATGAGGTTGATCCTCTCTTCAATGTTTCACATGAAATGCAGTTTGGGTATCCCATACCCACATTTTGGAGAGACTAGAGTGTTTCTCATTTTGAAGTTTTTAAGAGTTTGGAATATCTACAAACCCATAAGGAGATGCATGTGAGGGATGGGACCTAAATCTAAACAGAGTCTGTGCCTCATCTTCCCCTCACACATGTGGACCTGCAGGTGATTTTATACTGTTTCTTAATATTCTGACTGAGACCTGTCAGATGAAGCCAGGCACTGAGTTTCTACTTGAAATGTCTGTTCAGCACTCAAAGTTTCAGCTCTTAGAGCATTTTGGATTTTGGATTTTCACATTAAGAGAATGTTTGACCTACAGTTATGCACAATTCTTATCTTGAGTAAAACTGCTGATATTCAAACCAGAGTGTTACAGATCAGAAGTCTCAGGCATACTACAAAAGCTCTCTGTTTTAGTTCCTCCATCTGTAAAATTATTGTTGCAGTAATAATCTATATATCAAAAGGTCATTGCAAAGTAAATCCATACCTGTAGAGTACTTTAAGCGCATCTAGCAGACAGGGTTGAGGACATAGAGTTGAATGGGAATGTACTTGTCTAGTATATATGAGGTCCTGGGTTCAGTCTTCATCACTGCATTATCACTTTTCTCTACCACTAATCAGCAATAGTGTACCACTAATACTTGTAGGAGCAGTGGTGGTATGACAGCAGTAGAGTACCCCCGCCACTCTGCTGCGTGCTTCTGTACCGTATGCCATACACCATATATCACATACCATACACCCTGCAGTAGTAGCATGTCATGTACAAATGACCTTAGGGAAGAAACTGAATTTTCAGAGTCTCATTTTCTTTCTCCACATACTCTGCATATTTTACAAACTCAGTTCCAGACTTTCAATATCAAGTTAGCCTTGAAGTCATGGAGAAAACACTCCAAGATGGTATTGTCTCTATACTTCCCCATATTTTATAAAACCTTCAAAGGAATTATGTCCCACTTTGAGTTGTGTTAGAAGTAGCCATGTACTTATTTACCTGCCTGAACTAAACAAGTGAAAATTACTGGTATAATCCATAGGAGGGTGGTGGACTAACACATGTATGCTATATATTAGTACTGGAGAATGCTGATTCTCTAAAGAACCCTAGAGGTCATTAAGTCCCAGTTTTCCTAATAAGGAAATAAGTTCAGAGTAGAAAGTGTCTCCCCTAGTTAGATGATGGTAAGAATCCAGTGGGGAGGGGGTCGTTCAATGTTGGTCTCCTCACTCCTAGCAAGAGTTTATATACAGCTAACTTTCATGGGATGAAAAAAATAAATCATTTATTTAGCACATACTATTAAGTAGTAAGTACTAAGGAATAACAGAATAAATGGAGTCTATCTTCAAAAGAGCCTATGGGAAAGTCAGCAATATGAGGAAGCAGAGAATGCTGAGGAGACCGAGCAAGAGCAAAAGTGGATCAGAAGGAGCAGCTGAGGCGCAGGCTGTGTGTGAAGCCAGCAAGGCTGTGAGCCTTAGGCTGACTCACAGCACCAGTGTCAGTTACAGCTCCTCCTGTTTTCCCTTGCTGTTGGTGCATGCTGGGTCTGCTCCAGGTAGAAGGCAGTGGAGTTGATCAGCAATGGTTGTACTCATAGCCCGTGACTGTGAGGCAGTGAGCTGTGGATGGATTTGAAAGGGACAGTCCTTGATATGCTCAGGAGACAAAACCTATTGAACTGATCCCCCTTATTGCTGCCAATTTTGGATGTCAGGTGTTTAACTATCACTGAGTTGACTGTTTTCTTCTTAGATTAAAGAGTCCTGTCATAGTAAAAGAGAATAGAAATAATGTTTTCCACTCTAATAAAAACCCCATAGATTAAGTTTAAGATGATTCTGGGGATTCTTGGGTACAGACGAAAATCTTGAATTCTGCTTCCGTCATAGAAAAGGACCACTGTTTCCTGGTGATAATGAGGCATGTTAATTCAAGGTTCATTCTGATGCATGAATATTACTAATCTTCTCAGAAATAGAAGATAAGTGAGATGGAGTCTAAGTCAGCAATCACAGCATTTTCTCTTTAAAAAGAAGTTCTTCCAGCTGTTTGACATACTTGTCACACTTTCCTGCAAATGGAGTGTACCCCTATTTTGCTAGTTACCGTGGGACCCAGAGAATGATTTGTGATATGGTTTGCCTAATTCACAGACAACAAAATCATTTGAAGCTGTGTCCCTAGGTCTTGTTTGCGTGTGGTACAGCGCCTTTGCTAATGGCTTCAGATGTCAAAACACTGCAGTGATGATGGAGGATAACTCAGGCTTGACCTGAAGTAGTTCTAAATTTAACTTCTAAAAGCAGGCTTTAGGTCTTCATTTATAGTAAACAAAATGTAAGCATAGTCAATCCCATGCTTACAGACACAAAAAGGGAAGAAGATGGTGGTCATTTGACTGTCCCTGGCTCTAGTGCCTCGTTAATTTGTAAAGTGGAGATGGGAAGGTGGAGTTGGCATAGTAGTATAATAGCATGAAAATTTGCCCTAAAGGTGTTTGGCTTATAACTGCATTATTGAGCTACAGTGTATAAAGCTTACAATTGTGATGTTTATTCTCACTGGTTTTTTGTGTATCTGCAGAGTGGTGTGATATCTTCTCAGTCTATAGTAAGCTTTTTAAAAATATAATAATCAAGGATTTCTTCTGCTAAAGCTCTCCTCTGCAAAGCTGCCTTTTCAGACATGGCAACACATCCTGGTTTCATCAACCCTCCTCCCCATTCTCAGTTTGCCGATATTTCAGCAGAAATGCTATGGGGTTAAAAGTCCGTTGTCAGTGTAGAAAGCCATAAGGAATTTGGGGTGTACCAGCCTAAGTCTCAAACATCACAGGATGAAAGAGGGTTAGTAGGTGAAGTAAGAAATGCTTAGGCTCAGGCTGGTGAACGCAACAAGGATGGAGTGGTGTATGACAGTCAGGACGCTCGGACTCCTTCCTAAAACCCTCCGGTGCCAACTTTGGAAGCTCCCAGCTATGCTGGCCGTTGAGATGATTAAAACCTGCATGCTGTATTTTGCCTATTAAAGTAACTCTTCTCATGAAGGTACTGCAGTGTTTCCACCGTGTAAAGCAATCCTGTTTCCTTGTAGAGAGAGCTTCGTTTAGGAGCCTGAACCTGCCAGCAGAGTCCGTTAGAGGATTTTCTATGGGCCGCGCGATCAGCACTGGCAGTCTGGCCAGCAGCACCCTCAACAAACTTGCCGTCCGACCCCTGTCGGTACAAGCTGAGATTCTGAAGAGGCTCTCCTGCTCAGAGCTGTCGCTTTACCAGCCATTGCAGAACAGTTCAAAAGAGAAGAATGACAGAGCTTCATGGGAGGAAAAGCCTAGAGGGATGAGTAAATCCTATCATGACCTCAGTCAGGCCTCTCTCTATCCTCATCGGAAACAGGTCATTAACATGGAGTCCCTACCACCAGCCTTTGCGGAGATGGTGGGCAAACCACTGTACCCGATGGCCAGATCTGACACAGAGTCATTGGCAGGACTCACAAAGCTTAATAAGTAAGAGCGTGATTGACTAACCCAAAGTAGCTACTTGTAAATTCCACATTTCATGCATTTGGTTTTGTTGAGACATTTTATTACTTTCACCATTTTCTTCTTACATTGACACTTCCCCTCCTACCTTCCTTTTCCCTCTTCAGTTCAAAGTCTGTTGCCAGTTTAACTAGAAGCCCTGAGAGGAGGAAACATGAATCAGACTCATCCACTGAAGACCCCGGTCAAGCATATGTTCTAGGTCAGCACTGCCAAGCTCTCCTTTCCCTCCAGAGCTCCTGCTTCTAGTGAAGGGAGCAGATCCGTGTCAACTGCCAACCTGTTGCTGTGAATTCTAATTGCTCAGACTGGGAATATTTAAAATGCCTCAAGTAGAAGTCAGTCCCTGACTGAACTTGGGACGGCTTCATGCCAGTACTGCTTAGCTTCCTCTTGGTCACGTGGCCATGGGCGTCCTAGAGAGTACCTGGGCCTTGCACACAGCTCTGCATTGCTTTCCCTGGCCACCTTCCTACAAGCTGTGTGAGCGGGCTCTGAGAGTGCTGTATTTTCTTTTTGAAGGATAGATTTAGGTTTCTTTTAGCTTAAGGATTGGAATAGCCTCCAAAACCTTTGATAACTTTGTGAAAACCTCTATGGTTGATAGATGGCAATTTTTAATTAAGTTTTTTTTTCAGATTTTACCAACTTGTTACTTGGAGCCTATTAATTACTTGGGTCTTGAAATTGTGTGACTCTGGGTGATGTGGTGTACTCCTGTAATCCCAGCTTGGAAGGAGACTGAGGTTATAAGATTATGAGTTCAAGACCAACATAGTAAGCCCCTGTCCCTATTAAAGGGGTGTATATGAAAGTGTACCTACATGTGTGTGTGTTATGTATACCTGAACACCACCATACGTTGAATAGTTCTTTGCCTTGTGCATCTTAAAAGGGAAATCCAGTGAAGCCATTGTCAAGGAGAGTAGATATTTGAGCATAGAAAACTGAACTGTTGCTCAGCTGAAGAGAGAGAGGAAGAGGATCCCTCCTCTTGTGTCATCAGATTCTACTGATTCCTCTCCTTAGACCACAGTTTGTCCAAAATTAACAGATGTTAAAACTTAGTTTTTCAGTTTGTAGTTGGATTGGGGATACATAGAATAAATGAAGTCACAGGAGAACTCTTCATTGTAGTTGATATTTATGGCAAGCAACATGACTTTGTGGATGGAGGCATTCACATCTTTCAGAGGTTATACTATTACCAGTTTTGAATCAGTGGAAAAGACTGAAGCAGATAAAACTCAAGATTATGTCCCATAGGATAAACCTATATTGAAATTTAGGGTAAGAGAGACTGAGCATTGTAGGAAATGATTTTTAAAGTATGTTTACATATAATGAGACTCATGAGCTGTAAGATTATCCCATTTGGAAGACTTCATTCTTCATGGAAAACCTGTGATATCAAGAGAGTCATAACTGTCCCACAGTAAAGCCTGAATAGCCTGCTGTGGGGTGTGGCTCATAGTCCCAGCACGTGTAAGGAGGAGGCGAAGGGTCAGGAGCTTAAGGCCAGCGTTGCCTGTGTCGTATGTGTGAGGCTAGCCTAGGCTATACAGGATCAGAAATGAAATAAAGCAAACCTGTCAGATCTATTTATTTTCTGAATTTTTTTATTTTATCCATTCATTGAATATTACATTTTCTTTTAACATTTGGACAAGTATTTTTGAAACTCATTTTGTTATAAATATTTTACATTCGATATATCTAACTGTCACTGTCAGAAACAACACATTTGAGTTTAAATATGTGGCCCCAAACAAGTTAATAAGCTTAATTATTATTTAGAAATAGTATGCCCTTTGTGATAAGACATTTCTCTCAGTGTAAATTGAAGAAAACATTGCTGCCTTAATGTTTCATTGATTTTTGTGGAGTTTTCCAAAAAAAAAAAAAAAATTTACTTCTGTAGTTTCTGACCATTTTATAAAATGTCTAATAATTTAATTTATACCACAGGAATGGCTTTGCCTAGTTCTGGAAAATCTTCATCCCAAGTACCCTTTAAAGACAATGGTAGGTTTACAAAATGTTTTCCCTCATTCCATCATATTTTTTTTCTTTTCTTGTACCTTACATGATGATCTGGGCATAAGTGTGGAGACTTCATTCCAAGCCAAGAACTTAGGCCTTGGTCACAGTTGAAGACGGGGTGGCAGGGCGATGGGGCCTGTGATTGTGGCTGTTGCTGATACAGGAATGAATGAGAGGTTAGGAAAGGACACTGCTTGGAAGGGTAAGGCAGTGGCTTGGGACAGAGATAATTTTGAGGTAATTTGAAGGGGATGCTTGAGCTAAGTCGTTCTGTTGTTTCTCAAATACCAAAGGACTGTACTCAAGACCTCACAGGATTTTCTCATAGAAAACAGTAGAAATAAGCATTTCAGATGGAGGGCACAGTCTGATTAGAGACTAGAAGCATGCAAAAATAATAGCAAGGTTGTTGGTGAAGAAGGATATGGGGTCAGCATGAAGTTGGAGCACACAGTGGAACCAGTTTTAAGTCTTTTCCTGAATATTAGAAGACTTTATTAAATGTGTATCTTCCCAATTTAGACACTAAGAAAAAAAAGCTGTAGGGAGATGGCCGACTGGACAGTGACTTGAGTCTGTATTCAAACTGTTTATAGTTTAGATTGAAAATGTTTATCTTACTTGATCTTTCTAACAGCTTTATGGGTAGAAAATAGTCCCATTATTATCTACATACATACATACATACATATATAATGTATTACTCTGCTCAACTCTTACCCTTAAATCCTGAAAGCTGAATTATCAGAAGCCTGTGAGAAACAAGCAGGTTTACAAAGAAAGTTAATGATGTTATTGAGGTTGGTAAGACAGCTCTGTGGTTAGACTTGCTCTTGTCCTTGCTGAGGACCTGGATTTGGTTCTGGCATCCACATGGTCGCTCACAAAGGCCTGTAGCTCCACCTCCAGGAGCCCTCTTCTGGACTCCTTGGGCACCTACATGAATACCCACGGACAGATAGGCAGACATGCACCTAATTTAAGAGAATAAATAATGAAGCAGCTAAATTTGATGACTCTAAGTTTAGTTCTAATTTTCCTAATAGTAAAGACAAAAAAGAAAATTATGAAGTAAGGTCGAACTGTATAGAATTGGTGCTTTTGTAGGCTAAAACTTCAAGCACCAACATGCTCACGCCTCATTCTCCAATAGAAATAAACGTACCAGTTATTCAAGAGAATGAATTTGTGTTGGGAGTAAAATTGTTTCAAAAATTATAAATCTAGATGCTGTCTTAAATACTCATGGGAAATGAAGAAGAATTTTTTTTATCTCCATTACAAATCCTCAGAAAAGCTGAAGGCATATCCTAGGAGTCAAACTAAATAAGATTGTACACGGGCCTCCATCACACAGACTTCTTCCATGGACTGAGTTTTGATCACCTGCATAGTTCACATAATTTCACTATTAACATGTCTGCAGTGGTGATAATGTGGATTAACGGTTACTAAGACTGTATATTACTTCTCAGTTAGTCCCCACAATACCCCTGTCTGGTGGGTGCTAATGTTATTTCCTTCCCACAAATGAGAACCTGGAGATCAGCTCTGAAAAGATGATGGAAAGCAGTGAGTCATGATCTGAATGCACAGTTTGTTTCCAGAGGCCAAGCGCCAGTCCACTCTTGAGACCCCTCCTGGCATGACACCGCCTAACTACTAGAAAGAAATAGGGCATCTCCCTGCTAAGCTTGGGGAAGGGGTTTGCTACTAATTGCTCTGTGATGATAGCACACAGGTGTTTTGATTTCAATTCTGATAGACAAGAATGTGAATCTGTACCAACTATCCATGAGCATATATGGACCTAAGAATTTTTTTCTCTCTCTAAGTTTTTAGAAGCCTCATCTCACCATCTAGCCTGAAGGGTCGGTCACCTGCCTACAGAGGGACACAGTCGGTCTTTTTTTTTTTTTTTTTTAGAATTCCTTTTGAACCTTCCCAACTAAATTCGATTAAAACTGTTGAGAATTAAGTTTTCAGCTAAGCAGTAGTAGTGTACACCTTTAGTCCCAGCATTTGTTAGGCATAGACAGGTGAATGAATCTCTGTGAGTTCAAGGCTAGCATGGTCTACATAGTGAATTCCAGCACAGCCAGAGGTACATAATAGACTGTCTCAAAAAAATAAAATAAAATATAATAAAATAAAATAAATAAATGAAGTTCTCTTGGTCCAGAGTAACATAGCAGGTCCTTTATCCAGTATCAATCCTAATATCACCTTATGGCCAGTTGCTAATGCCGGTAACACAGTGTTCAAGGATAAATGAAATTCTATAGTATATACTCGAACTTGTTCAGATGTCAAGACCATGGTGGTGTCAAATGCTAATCTTCCTGTTAGTAAGATTCAGTTAAAATACCTTCAAAGCTGAACATGATAATTAAAAATGAAAGTCCAAGTGCCCTTGAAAACTGAGTAGACAAGAAAACTCACTAGATGCATAAGAGGTAAACTGAGGAATGAAAGGAACCTAAATGTTTGTCTACACCACGCCTTTTCATTCTGTGGGTTGTGTTGTGTGGGCCTGATAGATGGTACATAACCAACTGTCTGAACTACTATGTGCTGACACAGAAATTACAGAATATACTTTCCATCATAATGGATAGCAGATGAAACAGTGTAACAGAGCTGGGTGTGGTGGTGCGCACCTTGAATCCCAGCACATGGGAGGCGGAGGCAGGCAGGTCTAGGTCCAGTCTAACCAAGGTACACAGTAAGACCCTTGTCTACAAACAAAGAATGGCTCAGCAGTTCAAAGAGCCTGTTTTATACCAGTGTGGGGCCACTGGCCCATTAGCCCAAGATGTGAAGTAGTTCTCTTCCCTGGGGTAACATTACCCAGAGCATCTTCTCAGTGGCTCTTCCATTCAGGCAGCCTGAGGCTGCCTAATATGGGCTAGGGTGTAGTTTATAACTCAAAGAATATGTTTTCCTTGCCTAGAAAGCAGTGGAAACACTATTCCACTCACTAAAATCTGTCTCCAGCATAGCTTTTGCCTTGTCAGAAGAAAGTCGTGCTGTTTCTAGGTGATTGAACTCGTCATGAGTGTTCTGACTGCATAGCTTCCACAGGAACTTCTAAGAGATGAGCAGGCCCTAGTGCAAGGGCTCACACACGATCCTGTCACTGTTTCCAGGTAGACGTGACTGGGTATAGCACAGGCATGTTTACTTAAAAGAACTGGAAATTTTAAGTTAAGATTTTTTATTTTTAAATAATTGAAAAAATGCTGTATTTATAATATATGCTAGTAGGAAAAGAGAACTGTTTGGGAGATTTAATAAGTCCTTCTTATATTCATGCATTCGTTTGTGTTTGTTTTCATAAAGTTAAAATAACCCAGAACTCTCTTCATAAATGAAGCACACAGAGACTCGGCAGCCCTGGTCATTGACTAGCACTGCACATAACTTGGTTTACCCAGGCACAACACCTGTGTACAGAGAACTGAAGGGAGCCCACATTCGGCTTGTACGGATGCTGAAGTGTTAGCACCTCCACAGGTGATCCTGTAGACACCACCGAGGCTGAGCAAAGAGTGCTTGGAAACAGGGCAGGGGTTGAAGGGCGTGCAGCAGAACTGCCTTCCAGTTCTAATCAAGGATTCCTTCAACTCCTGCTGCACCATCTACTCGGGAGCATCCTACCTGCTTCCTTGGTGTCACCTCCTTCATGCCCAGCGGGGAGAGGCCATCCAGGCTGTCACTCTGCAGCGCTTTCTAGGACCCCTCTATAGTCCTGACACCTGCTTTTGGAATGCAGATGTTTGATTGACATATTTTCCCTTTTATTATGAATGTGGGTTTTTTTTCTGACATTATTAATAGCAGTCTGTTTTGTGCTAAAGCTGGAGCTTGGCCTCCTCACACTTGCTAGCAGGTTTCATATCCATTGCCTTGCTTTGTTTCTTCAAAATGCCTAATGATGGGTGCTGATAGTCGCTCAGTAGATATTTGAAGGATGGTAGAATAACCAAAATGAGTAAGTGCTGAAGTCACAGTCAAGAATCTTTGAGTAAGCAAGCTCTGTTGTTTCTAATTAGGGAGATACATGTGCGCGCACGCATGCACACATACACAAACTACATGCATGCACATACATGCACTCATACACACACACACACACACACACACACACCAGATGAGTGTTATGAATAATTAATCCTGTTACCAACCTGTTAGAGGTGGAAGTGAAGAAACTGCCCATCTCCTTTGAAAGAGCACTTAGTGACTCTTCACACATACTTCATAAGACCATTCATAAAACTTGACAAGAGGCAGAAATACTCTGTATAAACCAGGTGGACTTTTGCTTTCCAATTGTGAGTAGAGTTTCCATTTAAAACCTTGCAGGGTTACATGCCTTTATATTCTTAAGCCACAGTAAACAAGAGAGTACCCCAGAAGCCATCATTTTCCCCTAGTCTAATTTTTATTTTATCCTGCCCATACTGCCAGGGAATTCGTTTTTCTACTAACTACATGCGTTTGGACTTAACAAGTGCCACAGAATGATGAATCTCATCAGTTTCTAAATCTCAATTTCCTATGCCTCAAGTAATTAAATCTGAAAATTGGAGGGGGCGAGGGTGGAAAATTCAAAGTGACTCACTGTGCAATTGCTTTGCAGTATACTTTGATTATATCTGCAGTATTTTCTTAGCACCTCAATTAAATACTTTTTTATTTCAGCCATTACTGTGACCTTACTCTTGTTTGCTTTATTTTGTTTTGGGGTCTTGTCTATATTGTTTTATGTTTGTTCCAACCAAAAACTAAAGCTCATTGCCCATTTTAGGAAAAAGGAATTGAGGCTGTTTAGACAGTGTTGTCAAAGTTGCTCAGGAGACAGCTGGCGTGTTTGTCTTAGTACTGTCTGGTATACATGGGTCCCCGTAGCATTAGCCAGTGATGTTCTGTGTGATGTCACCAGAAAGTCATCAGATGCCACATTGCTACCACTGTTGGCGATGACCAATACCTTCTAGTTGTAAAGGGACGTGTGAGCTACAGACAGATCAAATGTGTTAAGATGGCCCTTCAGACATGAGGCTAAAGTCACTGCTGACAGGAAATAATGGTTCTGGTTTCCTCGGAGTAAAAGAATTTATTTCTAGATTTTGAAGTGTCGATTTTTATTTCTTAGGCATCAATACATATTGTGTGTGTCGATTCCTATAACATATTAACACTAATTTAAATTCATGCCTGGTCTTAAATGTTGGAACACACAGCAAAAAAAGATCCGTGCTGAGAATGGTTTCAGTTATTAGAAAAATGTGTGTAGAGGTTTAAGGAATTTGTGGTTTATGTTTCAATGGAGACATAATCTCTGGGTTGTTTTGTTTGTTTGTTTTTTACAAAAAGCATCAGTATTGAGAACAATATAGACTTAAACTTGAAGATTCAATTTATAAAAGTATCTTTCTGAATGTTAAAACTTAGCTCACCTTCATACACAGACCAGTTGACTCTGCAGTCCGTATTAACAACTCATTTGTGTGCATGCCTGTATGTGTTTGCATGCATGTGTGTATATGTGTTTCTCTATGTGCCTGAACTTTTTAATATGCTTGACTAATGTGGCAATTAAGTGTTGTAATTTATTGGTTTAATTAAGATGTTTGCAAGTGATAAAAAGAAGAAATTAGAAAAAGCAAATTGCATTTCAGATGTTGAAATTCATGTAGATAATTAACTACCCTGACCTAAATATTAAGTCATTATTCTGGATGGCAACAGCAGCTATAAGATGAAGAATGTTAAACTGTTTATTCCTCAACTGCAGATGATGGTGGAAACCTTTAGAGTGTAGATGTGATAGACTGGTTGTTGCTTTAACATAAAATCCCCACAAAAGGTGGGTTTTAAAAACTAAATCCAGTTTACTTTTATTACTGTTTTATTCAGGTGTTCACTAATAGTATTTTACTAATTTATAAATAATACATCAACATACTGGAAGGAATTTTTTTTTATTTATTTATTTTTTTTTTTAGAGACAGGGTTTCACAGTGTAACAGCCCTAGCTGTTCTGGAACACTCTCTGTAGACCAGGCTGGCCTTGAACTCACAGAGATCTGCCTTCATCTGCTTCCTGAAATTTTTATTTTTTACAGATTTTATTTTTCTTTTATGTGTATGAGTATCTTACCTGCATGTATGTCAGTAAAGCAGTGCCCCCAACAGCTACCACTTGGGTGCTAGGAACCAAGCCCAGGTTCTCTGCAAGAGCAACACATACTTTTTGCTGTTCCAACTCTTCAGGCCCTCAGAGAACATTTTAATATGATAATTTTCTAATCGGAAACAGCCTCCTGTGAGGCAACAGAAAGGTGAACTCAGAACACCTGATGGTCCAGTGCCTCTGCAGTGCTGCCTGGCTGGCTCTTAGCACTGCTCAGAGCATTTATCCCCTTGAGCTTCAGATACTCACTTGTAGATGAAGCATACTGTTTTAAGAGGAGCTGTTTAGAAGGAATAAACGTGGTGCAGTTGCTTATAAATGATAAATCACTATGAAATGCTAATAACTGTGGTGACCTGAGGTTTTATTTTTAAGTGTTCAAGCAGATCCATTAAAATACTTTGTTACTGTTTAAATTAGAACAAGCTGATAGTCCTAATGCCTCAGTTTATTCTGTCTGTTTTCTTTTTAAACTGCAAACTAGATACACTGCACAAAAGATGGAGCATTGTGTCTTCACCAGAAAGGGAGATCACGCTGGTGAACCTGAAGAAAGACTCAAAGCATGGCTTAGGTGAGTTGCCATGAGAATCCCTGGGAGCGAGAAGCAGCTCTGGGCCCAGAACCGCTGGCCACACCTTCCCCGTCTCTTGTTTTTGTTTATCTACTTCTCGGTTAGCACACAGACAAGCGGGTTTCACTGTGACGTTTTCTAACATATGGGCCATTTGATGTGCTGCTGCTTGCCCCTTCCCTGCCCTTAACCTATCCCCTAATCCCCCCAACTCCCCAAACCACCCCCCACCCCCACCCCCCCCCACCCCCCCCCCCCACCCCCCCCCCCCCCGTCACCTCTGACCGAGATGCTGACTGCCCCACTTCCGTCCACCCTGCTCCACACCCTGGTCACCAAATGCCAAAGACAATGTGCAGTGAATACTTCTCACAGACTTAATCAGTTTTTCTAAGCATCTGTATTTGCTTCAAGTGAACAAATCATGAGTCATTAAAAGAACCAATATCATAAAAAAAACAAAACAAAACAAAACCCTTAATGTTCTGTTTTACAGGATTTCAAATTATTGGTGGGGAAAAGATGGGAAGACTGGACCTAGGTGTGTTTATCAGTTCAGTTACTCCTGGAGGACCAGCTGACTTGGATGGATGCTTAAAGCCTGGTACTTTACATTTTGATGGTTTCCTGTGTGCTTTCTAATACATGAATTTGGACAGAGGGCAAAAGTAAATTTAAGCAAAGCAAAAATGATGAGAAAGGGTGGAATTTCTAAGATTTACCATGAATCTTGCATTGTTGTTGAAAATACTGGATTGTGCATTTTTCAGGAGACCGCTTGATATCTGTGAACAGTGTGAGTCTGGAAGGGGTTAGTCACCATGCTGCAGTTGACATTCTGCAGAATGCACCTGAAGATGTGACCCTTGTCATCTCCCAGCCAAAAGAAAAGCCATCCAAAGGTAATGCTGTGGAAGTCCCATCCTCAGTACCTCAGTGCCTAGCCCGGGGATGCATGTCAGCTGTTTATTTCCCTTCTGGAAGTTCCACACATGCTCGTCCTGGTGCTGCAGTTCATGCATCAGTATAACTTTTTTCTGTATCACTCATCTTCAGTAGTATGAACAAAAATGAATTCAGTCATGTAAAATTGATGTCATTTGTTTTTCCATATTTTGTTGTGTGCCCTCTCTTCTTAGTCCCGTGAGAATTAGACCTTGCTGTCATTATGTGATTGATGTAGTTATGTAATACTTACCTGTAAAGTCCTGTCCAAACGTCAACTTTATGAAAAGGAAAATGACAAATCAGAAATTTAGTAAAACCAAAAACCATATTCTTGTTGCCACTTCAAGAATAGACAGTAGTCTCCATCATCCTGCTCTCTCATCCTGACACCCCCCCCCCCATCCTGCATTCATCACACAGAATTACTTAATAGTATTGGTGAGGACAGCACATCCGGAAACTCAGCATGTGTGTAGTAAACAGTGCCATAGGCAATAGCCAGGCACCAGTCCACAGTCTCCACTACCCAGACTTCCCAACTTGACAGAGAGCGAATGGTAAAAATTAAGTTATATGATTAGTACATTTCAGGTACATACCAAGAATTTAAGTGTCCAATTTGACTATCATTATTAATTTTTCAAAAATAGCAAAATGCTATATATTATGTAAGTTACTTTTATTCTTGAGATACCTTGAGAATATGTTAAAGAACTTAAAATTAGACCTGGTATTGTGGCATGTGCCTGTAAAACCAGCACTTGTGAAGATGAGGCAGGAGGATTGCCACAGGCCTGAGGCCAGCTTAGTCTACATAACAGTTGCCAGGTCAGCCAGGGCTACATTGCAAGACCCTATCCCAACAAACTGGAATGAAAGAAAGAAAGAATTGAAGATAGTTAGGTAAATTTTAGGTATAATTTAGATGCGGGGCTAAAAAATGCAAAACCAACTTTCATGCACTGTGCTGTGGCGTAATTTCTTAATTCAGGCTATGGTTGGTTTGTTCTTGTATTTAGTAACTATTATACATGTGTGCATGCATATGTATGAAGTATGTCATGCACGTTTTAAATATTACAGAAGCATTTGTTTACTATAAACACTGCACACTCCAGCACATGCAAGAGCCTTCCACTCTTAAACTTCCTCATCTCACATGAAGGATAGAGGCTGCAGGTGGAAATTAGTGCATACCTCTAGGTTCCAAGCAGCCAAGGGCTCTCTTTTTATAGCAGAATGTTGAGCCCCATTTTTCTCCATTGCTTTCGATGGGGGTGGGGGTGAAGGTGAATTCAGAATAAATGCATTCCCTTAACTCCTCCTCCAAAGGAGTTTAATTTCTTTTAACAGATGTTCTATAGAAAAGATGTTCATCTGTTCAGGTATCTATTGAGTGTGTAGAATGTACAAGATACAAAACCACTGCCTTTGTGGAAATTAAACTTTCGTCGGGGAGATGAGTGTGAAGCACCCAGTAGACAGATGTGTAGGCATAACTGTGCTGGGAGAGGTAGAGTTGACAGAACAGCCCTTGATGGAAGAGCGTTACCTGAGATGGAGACCAGAGAAGGGCTCTTGGTTTTATCCAGATTGAAATGTGATTATGTGAACTTGTTCTTCAGAAAGCTGGATTAATTTTATCATGATGTGTCGCTACTCTGTAGCGTCACGAGTGTCACTTAGAAAAAGACAAAAGTTAGACAAGCTACAAGCTTTACCAGTGTGTACTCCAGGCTTTCTTCCTCAATTATGTCACCAAAGAGAGAGGTCTTTGTCTTGGTCCGTTGGATGCCGCTGTAACTGAATACCCGGTTACTTCTGTGGGGACAGTAGTCTCACTTTGTAGCCAGCTTTGCCTGGAGTTCACTATGTAACACAGGCTGTCCTGAAGCAGCATCCCCCTGCCCTCAGTCCCAGAGTCTGCCATTACAGGCATGTTCCACCATACTGGGCACAGATGAGTTTCCCGCAGCTGTGGACACTGGGAATCGAAGGTCAAGGCACTGTGGGGGCGGGGGGGGGGGGGGGGGGGGGGAGGGGCTTCTTGCTAAGTCGTCTCATGGCAGAGCTTGTGCACAAGAGATGCCGGAGTCGCAATAAAGCCGTGCTCACACTGGCCGTGACCCACTCGTGGGGGTGGAGCCGCATAGTCTTAGCACGCCTAAGCTAAGACCAAGCATGGTAAGCTGTCTCGGTCTCCAGCACGTGCACTTGAAGGGCACATCCGTATTATGCCAGTTCCCTCCCCCTCTCTCTGCCAATTTCTTTAAAGGGACATATTAAAATGAACGTAATTTATGTAAATCACAAAATATGTACTAAAAATTTGCTCCATTTCCTGAAGGAAACTGACATGTATATGTTGTCTTCTGTGTTGTTGGTATTTGTGTGGTTTATATATGTATGATAAATGTAGAAAACACATACATACATTTTTACTAAAATCAAAACATTTTTATACTAATCTGTGATTCTGTATCTTGGATATTTGTATGTACATTCGGGTTTTGGCAGGTGCTGCCAATTTGCCTTGCAGAAAGTTTACCAATTTTGAGCTTCATGAATGTATCCATCTTTTTTTATTAATAGATTCTCTATTCATTCTACATATCAACCACAGATCCCCCTCTCCTCCCTCCTCCCACCCTCCAACTTCTCCCCTAACCCACCCCCGCATTTCCCACCTCCTCCAAGGCAAGGTCTCCCCTGGGGAGTCAGCAGAGCCTGGCTCATTCAGCTGAGGCAGGTCCAGTCCCCCCCTCCCTGCACCAAGGCTGTGCAAAGTGTCTCACCATAGGCACTGGGCTCCAAAAAGCCAGCCCATGCACTAAGGACAGGTCCTGGCTCCACTGCCTGGGGGCCTCCTAAACAGTTCAAGCTAATCAACTATCTCACTTATCCAGAGGGCCTGACCCAGTTCCATGGGGGCTCCTTAGCTATTGGTTCACAGTTCGTGAGTTTCCACTAGTTTGGCTAGTTTTCTCTGTACTTTTTCCAATCATGTGAATTTGTGTGCTTATGTGTATGTCTGTGTGAGTGTGTGTGTGCATGAGCCATGTGTGCATGTGAACTTGTGTGCTTATGTGTATGTCTCTGTGTGTGTGCATGAGCCATGTGTGCATGTGAGTTTGTGTGCTTATGTGTATGTCTGTGAGTGTGTGTGTATGTAGGCATGTATATCATTTGACTGTTGTTCTCTTTGTTGGATCTTAACTTTTAGTGCCTTCTACTCCCGTGCATTTTGCCAATGGGATGAAAAACTACATGAAGAAGCCTTCCTACATGCAGGACAGCGCTACAGACCCTTCAGAGGACCAGCCCTGGCCACGGGGCACCCTCAGGCATGTCACAGAGAGTCCTTTTGGGCTCTCGGGGGGCCTGCGGGAAGGAAGCCTCAGCTCCCAGGACTCCAGGACTGAAAGCGCCAGCTTGTCCCAGAGCCATGTCAACGGCTTCTTTGCTGGCCACTTAGGTGACCGAGGCTGGCAGGAGTCACAGCATGGCAGCCCATCTCCATCTGTAACGTCCAAGGTCATGGAGAAGATTTTCTCTGGCAGTAACCGAAGCAAAGCTAAAAGGCCAGGCATTTCTGACACAACTGAGCTCTCTGATCACGGTGATTCCGACGTAGATGACGCCACTTATGTCAGCAACCAGGATCATCCAACACCGCAAAAGGCATGATTTAATTTTAATGCTTGGGGGGCGGGCACTTGTTGATTTAACTGCAGAAAAATGATAAATCTATCAGAGAGTAGTATAACCTACTAAATGTTGGCATGACTCTGGCAAGGAAGAGCAGCTTGTATCTTCAGCTGCTAACTGCTGCTGCATTCGGTGCTAACTTGCAGAGAAGTAGAGGCTTTGAATACTAACCCTGAAATAGCTACGCTCAGATTAGGACTCATCTCCTGTAAGTTAGTCATCACTCACATATTTAACAGGTGTCAATAAGAGAACTCTGAACAACTGCTTAGGAATAGTTCATGGGATGGGCAGTTGGAGTTGCCATGGGGAACCTAAGTTCTAGGGTGACAGTAACAGCAATGGAAATAGCTCATTCTAGAAATGATAGGAAAGTAAGTACACATTCGCAGGAAGGTTTAAGGGCAAGTCATAGCTTTTGTTCACTAAAAATGCAGTATTCCTCACAAGAGCCTCTGCCTTCAGAAATAAGGCTTAGCCATTGCTCCCTTGTTTAGACTGATTTGCAAACATAAGCAAAGTAAGTTAGGTTTAGTCTGCTTCCCTGGTGTATATTGACTTTTAAAGAGCGTGAGTGTACTTCACAAACTCAGGAACAGAAGAAGCAGGGGCACAGGCTCTTCTTCCAAAGCTAAGTTCTAAGTGGGTTCTAGGATTCCCTCTGCCTTGGCTAGCTTCACTTTCTGGTGTGAGTTACCTAGACCATAAAGTAAGAGTGCCCCGAACTGAGAGTGTCTGGAAGGTCTCCTGGCCTCTGTGCTTTTGATATCTTCTATTTCTTAATACCTTACTTTAAAAGAAAAATTTCCCCCAAAAATACTTGTTTCCACTAACAGTTCGTTTTGTTTCTACTTAGAAATCTTCTTTTGTTTGTTTGTTTTCTTTGTTAAGGAACCTTCCTCCTCAGTGAATACATCCAACAAAATGAGCTTTAAAACACTCTCTGCATCACCTCCTGAGCCTGGAGAGATCTTTGAGGTTGAACTGGCTAAAAATGCTAACAGCTTGGGAATAAGTGTCACGGTACTGTTTGCCAAGGTTTTTGAGTTTTCTCTTTTTCACTTGCAGAAGTTGGTTGTAGCCCAACTTGCTAGTTGAATTATTTTGCTTCAGACAGGACATTTGTCAAATGTTTCCAAAATCTAAAAAATGACTGTCTTAAATTTTGTACACTACTCTTCTTTCTTGTGGTTTAAAACATTTGGCAATTGCCTATTCTCCATACAGTGCAGAATATGACATTAATGCCTATGTTCCCTATGCACCTGACAGTTTTCTGCAGGAGTATGAAATCATGAGCTGCTGTCTCTTTCCCCTATTCCGTGAATAACTAAAGACCATGATATTTATGTGTTAATTCTCTCCAAAGTATATACTACCTTGTTTAAAACCTTAAAATGAGAGGTTTCAGAACTGTGCATATATCTTTAAGATAATGGAGATATGTACATAAACTATTGGATAAAATTATTTTAGAATTTTATAATGTTATTCCTAAATTGCAGCTTTATTATTTATCACATTCTAAGAGTGACATAAAGCAGTTAATGGCAGTGAATCAGCGCTGTAACATACTGAGATCAAAAGCCTAGTTCCTTCATTTAGACTATAGTGCTTCCCTCTAACTCCTAGTTTCTTTATAATTGCATCATTGTTTTATGAATAAAGAATAATACATTTTCTTGAAAGGTAGAAAATAGAACTACTAGACCTTTCTTGTAGCATTTTTAAAAAGCTTCTCAGAGGATCTGGAGAGGTGACTCAGTGGTTAAGACCACTGGCTGTTCTTCCAGAGGACGCAGGTTGATTCTCAGCACCTACATGGTAGCTCACAACCATCTCTAACTCCAGTTCCAGAAGATCCAACACCGTTTTCTGGCCTCCTTGGGCAGCATACATGAGCCAGAACACTTACACACATAAAGCACAAAAATACAACAAAAATTATTTAGCCAAGTGGTAGTGGTACACATCTTTAATCCCAGCACTGAGGAAGCAGAGTCAGGCGGATCTCTGTGAATTAGAGGCCAGCCTCATCTACAGAATGAGTTCCAGGACAGCCATAGTTACACAGAGAAACCCTCTCAAAAAAACAAAACACAAAAATAAAAACCAAAATAATAAAAACTGGATACACAGCTTGCACCTTTAGCCCAGCACTGGGGGAGAGAGTTGGACTCCAGGGCTTACCGATTAATCCAGCCCAGGCAGTGGGTGTCATGTCCAGAGAGAAACCTTACCTCCAAACACCCAACATTGACCTCTAGCCTAACGCGCACATGCACACACATGAATGTGCACTTGCACACACAGGCGCGCGCGCGCGCACACACACACACACACACACACACACACACACTCCTTTCTACCAAAGTCTTGGTTTGCTTTAGTTTTTTTTGTTTTGTTTTGTTTTTGTTTTGTTTTTAGAGACAGAGTCGTCTTATCCATGTGGCCCTGCCTGGCCTGTAACTCACTCTGTAGCCCAGGCTAGCCTAGAAATCACAGAAATGTACCTGCCTCTGTCACCAGAGTGCTGTGATTAAAGGTGTATGCCACTCCCAGCCTCTTCAGATAAAAGCAGCTTTTTCCTTAACTCAGGGAATTTGCTCTCAGATTTGCAGGTGCACTCTAACGTGTATGTATGCTGGGTATTTCTTAGTAGTTACGTTCTTAACACTGATCTTGCGTAGATGGACTTGGCATTCTGCTTGCTCTAATGCATGACATAGAAAGGAGGGGCAGGTCCTTATGTAGTCAAGGGGCAGCATTTGACACTTCCTGAGTTCAGTAGAGAGACAGAGGGAGAGAGGGAGAGAAAGAGCAAACTAACTCTGCTCTTTGGGGAACTTAGCTAACAGTGCTGCTGGGTGTTTAAATAAGTGAACATGTTGACACTGTGTCACAGCTTTCTCTGATGGATTGAACCCTCCCTAGTGCTCAGATGTGAAAGCATGCAAATGTTTTCATGCTAACGTGTGCTACTTTGTCTTTTCTGTTTAGGGAGGTGTGAATACCAGCGTCCGACATGGTGGTATTTATGTGAAAGCCATTATTCCCAAAGGAGCAGCAGAGTCAGATGGCAGAATTCACAAAGGTATGATGTCTACATGGATGCAAAAATTACAGCACAAATATACAATAAATAAGAAATTAAGACCAAGTGTGGTGGTGGACACTTTGAATCCCAGCACTTGGGAAGCAGGAGCAAGCAGATCTCTGAGGTTTCAGGCCCTTGCATAGTGAGTTTCAGGTCATCCAGGGCTACATAGAGAGACCCTGTCTCCCAAAACCAGGAAGAAAGAAAGACATTACAGAGTTGGTAAGAACCTAAGAGTGATGTCAGAACATGCTCAGCTTTAAAGCTACATTTTAGAAAACTACTTGGTGACACAGCAGTAACTCATCTTCCAGCTTATTCCTTAGCAGGAGAAAGTGGCTTCTTCCCTGTTGAGCAGCATAGTGCTGCTGGACAGAGGAGGAGTGACTATCCTAAGTGTGACATCACTGTCTGTGTCTCTAAGACCTTGCTGGAAATGTGCTTCTATGTCAATGGACATTTCCTGTCCTGTCTTGTTATGGGAGGTCTCAAATAACAGACTCAGAGGCTTAATGAATTATAAATGTTTGGCCAATAATTGTTACTAATTACCTTTTACAACTTAAATTAACCCATATTTCTATCTATGTTTTGCCACATGGCGGTACCTTTATTAGCATGGTGTGTTCATCTCCTGCTCCCTCTGCATCTGGCTGGCAACTCCTGAACCCACCCTTTTCATTCCCATCATCCTTAGTTTGGTCACCCCGCCTATACTTCCTGCCTGGCCACTGGCCAATCAGTGTTTTATTAAACCAATTCAGGTGACAAATCTTTACCATGTACAAGAGAATTATTACACAACACTTCTAGTCTGTGTGTTTTTAGGTCAGCTTCTCTATCTTCATGATTTAAGGCCATTGCTATAAAGTCATATAATTCTAGCCAGGCAGGGAGTGCATACCTACATTCCTGCACTTGGGAAGTCAAGGCGGGGTCCACACATTGTAGCCAGCTTGTACAGGATAGGGTCTCACTGTTACAGACACTGAGGTTAATAGCATTTCCTTTTCACATTCTTTTGGATTATCAGGAATGCTTCAACAATATTTAATTCTCTCCGAAATTTGTCTGAATCTCTCCCCAAATAAATTTTTAAAAAAAACCACTGGATATTAAAAACCCTATAGAATTTTTTTTAATGATTCACTTCTTTTTAAAACAACTTCCTAACTTACAGGTGATCGTGTGCTCGCTGTTAATGGAATCAGTCTGGAAGGAGCTACCCACAAGCAAGCTGTGGAAACACTAAGAAACACAGGGCAGGTAAGAGGTCATTTTGTCAACCTGCTAAGATAACTTAGAACACAGCAGTGTGGAGATAATATCAATCTCCTTGAGACCTGTCAGTCAGGAAGCCAAGGCAAGAAGACTCGGCACTGTGTGAGATTCAAGCTGCTGTTTTCCTTCAAGTCAGGAAGCGCATAGTCTGATGAGACTCTCCACTGAGGAGGCTGAGTCTGTGCAGTGTTAGCATTGCTTTAGCAAATAGCTGGTGGGAAGTGGTAGAGATTGCATTTTTAAATGTTTCATAAACATCTACACATGCCTAATGATTTTTTACTCCTATCATTTTTTAACCCAAAAGTTAAATTCATTATGCTCAAATAACTTTTCAATCAGGAGTTGAGTAAATTATTTATAATGGTCTTTATAATTAATTACTGCCTGGTGACTTTCCCCTAGTACCCAAATTATCTATAATACACACATGTATTATTTATTTTATTTATTTTATGTACCTATATAAAATAAGTGTGTAACATATGTGTGTATTTGACATAATATAATATAATATAATATTAATATAATTATAATAGCTTTTTCTCTTATTCTCATGCAGAAAATAATAAAAACTTTATTTTGAGACTTTCAGTTCCTTCCTTCTGTTCTATATTGTTTTTCCTCTGTGCCTATATTTTGGTGTACCAAGCAATTAGTTACTTTATTATACCTCCAACTGTACAAAGTCCTAAAACTTAATCTAGTGTACTGGTCTTCTCAGTTAGTGACATGCTACTCCGTTTTCTCAGGTGGTTCATCTGTTGTTAGAAAAGGGGCAGTCCCCGACGTCCAAAGAACATGACCCTGCCAGCCCACAGTGCGCCCCTCCAGACCAGGATGGCCAAGGTCGAACCCCAGAAAAGACAGTGAAGAAAATAGCTCACGTCAAAGACTACAGCTTTGTTACTGAAGGTCAGGCCTTGCGGTTCAGGTCACATCACTAAAATTTCAGCCCATTCAAACTACAGTGTTTACCTGTTGGGTTAGAATTCACACCTCAGTATCTCTGTTCTTGTCAGTTATAAAACTCAGGCAGCACCAGCCTGACCAAAACACACTTCAAGATTTAGGGAAATGAAGTTGTGTCTGAATGTGGCCATTTAATAATGCCTTGAATAGCTGTCCATTTCTTTTACACACAGCAATAATTTATCCTGAAATGTTCGTGTAGTTTGTGGATACATGATTCATGTCTCATTAATAACAGAGCAGCCCTCTCAAACCTCAAATAGCAGAATATCAACAGCTACAGTACATCTAAATATTAAATGAAATTTGGTAAGGAAAAACCAAGTATGGATAATTGTAGAGAATGACTCCAAAACCACCTGCACCTAAATTTATATTTGGTTTGTTTGTTTGTTTGTTTGTTTGCTTGTTTGTTTAGGGTTTTGGATTTTACTTATAACTCAAGTTGACCTTATTACTCACTATATACCCATGTTGTCCTCAGTTTCCCAAGTGCTGGGACTACAGGCATTTGCCATCACATCTAACTCTAAATGTTTTATATTTCTATTTAGGGTTACCCTGTACAGGAATCTATTTAGTATTTCCCAAATGCTGGTCTTCTTAACAATGTGTCAGCCTATATAGACATAATAATAATTGTAATAAGCCAAGAAATGAAGGCTGATGCTGTATGAGTTCTCATGAGGCTGGTGTGCCCTCTGTGCTGAGATCCCTTCAGTGATTTACATACTCTTACTTAGAATTGATGGTGGTATACAGTAAATGTTTCTTCTCTTACTTTAAATTTCTATTTATTTCACAAATCTTAGTAACCATGCATCATTCCAAAACATAGACCATCCTATATTGGTGTTTTGACTATGAATTTAAAAATAATGTACCTACTTAATCATATTCATCTTTACTTCTTTCTTTATGTAAGTTTTTTTCTGTTTTTAATTCTATTAATGTGTTTTATTTGTGAGAATTTTGTTGGAATGTCATTATAACTTATCTGGATTAAAATAGACCTTACCAAAACATTGCAGTATCAACTTCTTTTCCCTCATTTCAAGCTAGCATTTGTTTTGGTATTCTTTTTCCTTTTTTTTTTTGTTGTTGTTGTTGTTGATTTTGTTTTGTTTTTTTTCGAGACGGTTTCTCCGTGTAGTTTTGGTGCCTGTCCTGGATCTTGCTCTATAGACCAGGCTGGCCTGGAACTCACAGAGATCCACCTGGCTCTGCCTCCCGAGTGCTGGGATTAAAAGCATGGGCCGCCACCGCCCGGCTTGTTTTGGTATTCTTAATGTCTCTCTTCATACCTGAATTTCCTTGTAGTCCTTCCCTCCCCCTTTTTTAACTTAATATACTCCTGTTAAAACATGTGACATTGAAACATACGACCCCACTTAGAGAACCTTGCTTTACAAACACTTCCCATTCAAACAGTTAACTCCAGTTTTATGAATGGGGTTGGGGAGATGGCTTAGCCTATCAGTGTCTGCAAAGCAAGCATGAAGTTCTGATTTTGGATCTCCAGCACCCGTGTGAAAACTGGACATAGTGGACACCCTGTAATATGAACTGGTGGCCAGAAATAAATCAGTGAGTTCCAGGGTCTGTGAAAGACCCTGTCTCAAAAAATAAAACAACAGGTGGAGAGTGACGGAGAAGAATACTTGACATCAACCTCTGGCTTTCATACATAGACTCACACCCACACTAAACACACACACACACACACACACACACACACACACACACAGATCAGAAATTAAGAAAGATTTACTATGATAGGAAGAGAGTGTGTTAGTGCAGTAAGTTCTGATACAAGCATGCCGAATTGGGCTTCTTTAAGCCCATATAAAAGTGTGTGTTTGTATATACACACTTGATAACATTGAACTTTTTATTTTTTTTCCCTAGATAATACATTTGAGGTCAAACTGTTCAAGAATAGCTCGGGCCTAGGATTCAGTTTTTCTCGAGAAGATAATCTTATACCAGAACAAATCAATGCCAGCATAGTAAGAGTTAAAAAGCTCTTCCCTGGGCAGCCAGCTGCAGAAAGTGGCAAAATTGATGTTGGAGATGTTATATTGAAAGTGAACGGAGCCTCATTGAAGGGACTGTCTCAGCAGGTGAGCCAGGACCGTGGGACAGGAGCAGCATTTCAGTGATCTGTGGATGGGCCAGAGCTGTCCTTACTTCCTGCTGACTTACCTCTATCTTCCTGTGCCATCTCTTCTCACATGCCTCCAGGAAGTCATATCTGCTCTCAGGGGAACAGCTCCTGAAGTGTCCTTGCTCCTCTGCAGACCCCCACCCGGTGTGCTACCAGAAATTGATACTGCGTTTCCGGTAAGGTTATTGGTTATTAGTTTCTGTTGCTGTAGATTATCAATCTGTGGTGTGCTAAGCAGCAGTCGCTGGTGGCTGCATTTGTTTCCTCTCGGTTTGGTGTACTGGGTTTCACGCCTCAGTGCTGAATGAGAAGCCATCATCTTGTGTGTGCCGACTCTTCCTGCGCATTCCGTATTTGTAATATCAGTTCACTTTGCACTCCCTTCTAATTCTGAACTTCTAGGGAGCTTGAGTTTCAGGAATTTGTTTTCTAAGCATAGTGGACTTGTCAGAGCAGTAAGTTATACGGGTTTGTGCCCCTCTGCTCACTAAGCTAAGCAAAGAACATCTCTTATCATTCGGGTCTGGATAAAATTGAGAGTTAAGCAGCAGCTGAGGTTAATGCCATGCCCAGCTTCCTTGGGGAACCTTCTTCCTGTGGCCTCCATCGGTGCAGAAGCCCATGACTTGTCCCAGAGTAGACTGCGTAGGTAGAGGGCTTGTCCTTGAATGGGTCATCTCTGTACCCCCTGAGGCTCAGGAAACACTGGGGAAAGGATGGGAAGAAGTTGAGAGCCACGGCTGCAGAGGTGTGCAGCAAAGAACATGTCTTCTGGGCATGACATGGCCATCGCACTTGTGAAATCTCCGCAGCTCTGGTTACCTGCACAAGACTGGACCAACCGTCAGTCAGTCATAGATGGGAGGGCTCATGAGGCCCCACCTCCCTGGGGGACTGTTGACAGTTGATGGTTGTTTGGTGGGTGTCAGCTGCTGAAAAGTTGTCTGTGCCCCATGAGTGACTTCTCACTCATGCATAGGCAAGAAACTAATTGAACTCAAGGAGTCATACACAAAAAGATAGCACGAAACTAAAATGAGGATGTGCTGAGGAAAGGGTTCTAGCGGGGGAGAGGGAGTGAGAGAGGAATAGAGTGGAAATGACTAAAGCTCAGTACTGTAAAGCAGGAAGAAAGTCAATGAGATTGTTTTTGTCACTTAAAAAATCAGAATCTAGAAAAAGGGGCTGTATTTATTTCTCCTGTGTCACAGTAATTTAAGGGTCTACAAGTGTATTCTGATGGTGTTTACAAGAAAATCTGCCTCTAGCCTCAGCTTGAAAGAGTTCTACTCCCAATGGTGTCCTGTGGGTCTGGAAGGAAGAGTGCTGGAGCCAGGAGCGCTCACCCTCGTGGGGGTGAAGGGGTAGGGGGCAGCAGGGGTGGGGGGCAGCAAGGGGGGGAGCTGTGAGGACAACATAACAGCAGAGTGCTGTTTATGAAACTTTCATTAGAAGTGGCATTTGAAGAAACCATGTTGGGGGGCTAGAAAGAGCACAGCCCACCCTTGCAGAGTTCACTCACAGCTCCCTCAGCTCCAGCTCCAGGGAACCTGATGCCTTCTCCTGTCCTCCTCAGACAGGTGCGCGCGCACACACACACACACACACACACACACACACACACACACCAAAGACTACATTGATTTGAAGCATCGGATAGGATGGATTGATTGCAGCACTCTTGAGTACGTCATTTGATCAAGTTTTTCTAGAAACCAATTTGGAAATATTTTAAAAGGCCTTTGAGAAGAGCCTATGCAGGACAACCTAGAGAATTGCAAAGAAAAGCAAGTCACAGGGAAGTTTTCATGCATGCAGAGAGGCTCACCTAGATTTCTGTTAGTGTAAACAACTATGTGTTCAGTAAAGGAGATTGAAATAAAGACAGCCCTCCATAAAACTATGATAAAATCATAGCTGTTTCCAAAGCACATTTTAAAACTTCAGAAAAGAGCAGTTAAGAACACTTGCTGCTCTTCCAGAGGATGTGGGTTCAGTTCCCGAGACCCAGATTTAGCTCCTAGCGCCCACATCAAGTAGCTCACAGCTGCCTGTAACTCCAGTTCCAGAGGACCCAGTGCCGTTTTCTGGCCTCTGTGGGACCTACATGCATGTGGTGCATGTACAGTACATACACTCAGGCACACAAAGTCATAAATAAATCTTCAAAGATATATTAAATGTTTTTTTTAAGTTACAAAATATTCGTGATAGAATCCCAAATTTTGGAAATAGGATGCAAAGTACAACA
The DNA here is from genome assembly GCF_949786415.1 of Peromyscus eremicus. Lineage (NCBI taxonomy): Eukaryota > Metazoa > Chordata > Mammalia > Rodentia > Cricetidae > Peromyscus > Peromyscus eremicus. The sequence goes on from NC_081426.1 coordinate 91,696,658, forward strand.
TAGAATTCTAATTTTAAAATATAAATCCATGTTGGCAAGATGGCTCAGTGAGTAAAGGTGCTCGCTGTAATAGCCTGACATTAGCTGGATCCCTGGAAATCCTGTGAAGGTGAAAGGAGAGAACTGACTTCCCAGAATGGTCCTCTCAGCTCCACACACATGCCATGGCACGAGCGCGCGCGCGCAAACACACACACACACACACACACACACACACACACACACACACACCATGGCACACATGCATACACACAAAATAAAATAAAAGGAAATAAATGAAGTTTGAAAATAAAATATAAATAAGTCTGGTGAGATGGCTCAGTAGGTAAGGGCACTTGCTGCCAAGCCCAAGGACTTGAGTTCAATCCCTGGAACCTCCCTTGGTGGAAAGAGAGAATCAATCACAAGTTGTCCTCTGACCTTTACACATGCACTGTGGCATTTGTACACTGGCACAATTATACATACAAAATAATGTAATAAATGAAACAATGTTACTCATACAGTATTAGCAGTTGTCATTTTATAATATTTTTCTTTAAAGGACATAAATTATGGTTATGATCAGAAAGTTTATATTTTTGTGTAAAGTGCTGCTACTTAGCAGGTTCATAATCACTGACTGCTCCTAAAGTTAGTGCATGCTGTCCCCCTCTGATGCCCTTCCATGTGTCCCTTTCAGACTCCGCTCCACTCTCCAGCACAAGCATTTCTAGGCAGCAGTAAAGAGCCTTCCCAGCCATCATCCTTCTCAGTGGAGCAAGGCACCAGCGTGGCCGAGAGTGAGGTGTCTGGCAGAAACAGGGAACAGCGCAGGTGTCCCTCCAGGAGAGACAGCTCGAGTGACAGCAGCGTGAGTGGAGAGGACGACCATGAGAGAGCTGCAGCCAAGCAACCAAATGTGACCTTGGCTTCAGCTCTGACTCAAACTCTGAGCAATATGGTGTCACAGGCGCACGGTCAACATGAAGCACCCAGAAGCCAAGAAGAACCCGCCTGTACCATGTTTTACCTCCCTCGGAAAACAGCCAGCAAACCAGAATTTGAGAGCAGGTATTGCCAGTGTTGCACAGAGTGTCCAGAGCAGCGGGGGGCAGCGGCAGCAGCAGGACATGGTGTTCTAAGAGTGTGACGTCTGGTGGCTGGAGCCATGGCTCAGTTCCCAGCACTCGTACCAGACAGCTCCTAACCTCACATAATTCCAGCTCCAGGGGTAGGGCACCCTCATACACATGCACATACACACACACAATAAATACAGGTTTGGTTTTTGATTTGGGGATTTTGTTTGTTTGTTTGTTTTCGAGACAGGGTTTCTCTGTGTAGACCAGGCACAGGTTTTTTTAAGAATGGAATGCCTGTGGATTCAGAATGGTTGGCAAACAATGGCTGTTAGAAGTCTTGCTGTTGTGACTAACACATTTAGTAAGCTCTCAAGACAGCCAGTGTCACCCTTGCTTCTCTCTTGGGCATATTTATTAGTAATTAAGAAGTAGTTTCTCACTGGGCAGTGGTGGGAGGCAGAGGCAGGCGGATCTCTGTGAGTTTGAGGCCAGCCTGGTCTACAAAGTGAGTTCCAGGACAATCAGGCTGTTTCACAGAGAAACCCTGCTTGGAAAAAAAAAAAAAGGAAGTTTCTCAATACAATTTAACCAGAAAGAAAAGAGATTTATTTAGGTAGTGATACTCAGGGAGTTTATAATTATAAGGGCAGGGCCACGGGATTTGCCAATGGCAAGACCAGGAGACAGGAAAAAGAAAATGTTTGAAAGCTTAGGAGGAGCCTGCAGGGTAAAAATGTGTCCACGCCTTGACTGTTGGTGGCTCTGTGTGTTTATGTCCAGCCACACTTGCCTGCACTCTCCCTCCCCACCTCCCTCCCTCCTTCCTCTCATCCCGTCCCCACTTCCTTCATGCCCGTTGTTTTCTCCAGAGTGACCACAGGAAGCAGTCCTGTCATCCCAGGTACTTGGAAGACGGAGGGAGGAAAGGGTCAAAGGCAGCCTAGACAGTCTGCAAGACCTTCTCTCAAATTAAAACAAATTACAGAGAGTAGCAGATGAGAACAGAGCACTTGTCTAGCCAAATAAAACCCCAAGTTCAGTCTCCACTTTTGGGAAATAAATATTTAAGTCAACAGGTAAATGACCACAAGCATAAGATGTTGTTCTTCTTTCTCCTTTTCTTACTGGGTTAAAATCCAAATTAGACCCGAGGTGACATTAGCTTCCATCTTGAATAACAACTAGGAGTAGAAAGTATATATACTTAAGTCTAGATTGTCTTACTGTCCTTATGTAGCTTAGAGAACTTATTCAGAAGTTAAACCTGCATAGAGAATAAATAAATGGTAATACTAGCATATAGTAGACATTGAATAAACCCATAGTGTAAAAGCTAGTGAGGACCTCACTCAAAAACAGAAACATCAACCTGAATATTGACACTGAGATGTACCCACAATAGCGCTGCTTCCTTTATCTCTGTAGTCATCCCCCTCCGGATGTGAGTCCTGGACAAATCTGTCAGTCCCAGTCAGAATTTGCTGCTTCTGACTCGGTTGAGAAATACTATACACATCTTGCTTCTGAGCTGAACAAACCAGAAAACTTGACCACTTTGAAAAATGACTTGGGAAACCACCTGGAGGACTCTGAGCTGGTGAGCTTCTTTCTCTATTACAGACAATAAAACAGTTGTCATTTTTCTCAGTGAAGGTATAGATGTATGGATGCTTTTTCTGTCAGCTGGAGAAACAGCTGTGTTGTAGAGCAGTTCATGTTACACTTACTGAATGAATGACAGCCCTCTCTGCTGTTTCCCTGGTGAGAAATTCGGGGCAGATGGAAAGTATGTATGCCGCCCTGACTTTCTCACTGCCTTGCTGCCATTTTGGCAGACACCTGCAGACAAATACCGTAATTCTCCTGATTCCTAGTAGCTTTGGCTATGCAGTGGGCTGCTGACTTCAGAAGACTGGGGACAATTAATGACCATATACAAAACTCCTGCACAGCGTTTAGACAATGCTACAGGACAGGTGCTTATCGTTGTTTTTATTTCTTGAATCTCTGTGAATTACCTATTGATTTTATGTGTGTGTGCATGTGTGCACACATGCATGTGGATATGTGCTCATGTGGATGTATGTGTGTGCACGTGCATGTGGAGACCAGAGGTCAACCTCAGACATTGTTTTTCTGGAGCTATCCACTTTGATTTTTTGAGATGGTCTCATTTGTCTGGAGCTGGCCAAATGGGCTAAGCTGGTTGGCCAGTGAGCTCCAGAGATCAACTCGTCACTGCTTCTTCAATGCTGGAATTATAGGCATGCACCACCATACCTGGCTTGTATCTACTGAGTGTCGGGGGATGGGGCTTCAAAGATGTGTGTAGATACATGCATGTGAAGACAGAGGAACAGTCCTCAGTGCTGTTGCCCATAAGTGCTGTCCAGTTCCTTTGAAACAGGGTCCCCCACTGTCCCAGAACTCACAAATTGGGATGACTGGCTGGCCAGCAAGTCCCAGGAATCCTCTGTCTTCCCCTATCAGCGCTGAGACTATAAGTACATCTCGCCACAACCAGCTTTATGTGGGGGTCCAGCCCAGGCCTCATGCTTGTGTAGAAAGCACTTTCGTGACTAAACTCTCTTCCTGTCATGAGCTAGTGAGTTTCTAATACTTGAACATAGTTTTTTTTTAAGTTTTTGTGTATATAACTAGAATGTTTACTCTGTAGTCATAGCCTTAAACTTTACATATATATAGAGAGACATATATATATATATATATATATATACACACACACACACACACACACACACACACACACACACACACACACAGAGATATATATACTTTGAGAATTTCATACATGCATAAAATGTATTTTGATCACATTGATCTCCCATTCTTCCCTCTGTACTCCTCCCGGATCCGTTCCCATCCCTCATCTCTACCCCAGCTCAATTCTCCCTCTTTTTTCTAAATAAATCACCAAGTCCAGTTTGTGCTTCCCATGTACTCATGGATGTGGAGCCATTGATGAGAGCAGTGTTGACCTGCCAGTGGCCACACTCTTAAAGAAAACTGGCTCTCCTTTCCTATCAGCTTGTCAATGGCTCCTCAGCCAGAGGTGGGGGCTCATGGATCCCCCCCCTGCAGTGTTGACTGGCTTAGTCTTGTACAGGTCTTGGGCAGGCTAACGCAGCTGCCATGAATTCGTCAGTACAATGGCCCTGTCATGTACAGAAAACACAGTTTCACCCCAGTCCTTCCTGACCTCTAGCTCTTAGAATCTTCCCACCCTCTCTTCCAAAATGGTCCCTGGACCTTGAGGAAGGGGATATAATATAGGTGTCCCATTTATGTCTGAGCATTCCATACACAGTCTCTGTACTTTGACCAGTTGTGAGTATCTGCATTAACTGTTTTTCACTGTACAAAGAAACTTCCCTGATGAGGTCTAAAAGGCACTGATATTTAGGTATAGAGTTCACAAATGTAGAGGGAAGATTGTCTGTTTACCAAAAGAATAGTAGTAGATTGATATCTGGAGCCTGCGAACACTCCAACGTTGTGTTCTTGGCATGATTTACAGTACTGGGCGTGTACTTAGTTAGGGCTTTTATTGCTGTGAAAAGACTCCCATAACATCTGTGCCACTGGTGCACCGTGGCATCTCCTGCCTTGCTGGTCACTGTTAGAACTTACAGGCTCCCAGCTGGGTCGGGCTGTTGATGGTTCCCCCAGCACCCTGCACAGCCCCTTCCAGTACCATGAAAGCCAGCCAGGAGGGAAGAAGCTTTCCTGTCAGTGACAACGACGTTTCTGTGTCCTGTGACTAAGGTGTGGGGTGTCTTCCGCAACTGGGTCTTACCCTTAAGTTCTGGTGGATAACCAAGAGCATTGCGGTAGCTTGTGTTGTTTTGGGAGACAGCTCGTGGGGAAGTACCCGACACTTGGCATTTTGATAGTCTATGGTTTCTGGAAGAAGTATTAGCTTCACAAATTCCAAGTAAACTCTTTGTTATGAAAAAATAACATGCACATATGAACCTTATAAAACAGTGGATTTCCATACAGCTTTTTCAACATTCTTAAGTTAGTTATTTCTCTCCTATTCCTCTTCAGCCTTCCCCACCCATCCCTTTCCCCAGTTTTTTTTTTTTTTTTTTTTTTTGGTTTTTCGAGACAGGGTTTCTCTGTGTAGCTTTGCGCCTTTCCTGGGACTCACTTGGTAGCCCAGGCTGGCCTCGAACTCACAGAGATCCACCTGGCTCTGCCTCCCGAGTGCTGGGATTAAAGGCGTGCGCCACCACCGCCCGGCCCTTTCCCCAGTTTTAATGCCCCCCACCCCCAAAGCCTTAAAATTTCTAAGCCTGCAAATCAAGCTTAGGAAAAAACTTCCAAGATGAGAATTTTTTTACATGAATTTAAAGTCAGCCTTTTTCCACTGTTTATTAGCCAAGTAATAAATGTTTATGTCAAAACATCATAAAACAAGTAAGGAAAAAAAAAAGGAAAGGCACTTATAATCATCCCCAAACCATAAGGATTTTGGACCAAAATAGTCTTTTCATAATTTTCATTTTCCTGTAATTGTGTGGTAGGGTGTGTGTGTGTGTGTGTGTGTGTGTGTGTGTGTGTGTGTGTGTGTGTGTGTGTGTCTATGTGTGTGTATCTCTGTGTGTCACAGAGCAGACGGGTGGGTGTACATCAACATTTCAGTTTCACTCTTAGCAATAAAGTCTGTCGTTGGCCATATAAGCACCCTCCACTCCCAGCCGAAATCTTTTGAGTTTGTTGCACATCTTGATGAAATGAAGCTGTGACCCACACTCATCCAGATACTTCATAGTTTTACAAAAACAACAGCAAACAAAGCTTCCTTTTGTGTCTTCCTGCCTTCTGTCTTGGTTGGTTAAAAATGTGTAGGATTTTTCTAAACCTTCCCCTCTCAAACCTAGTGTTGATCTTCAGAGTGCCGTTGCTCTGCCTCCTTGTTTATAGTACTGTAGATGCAAGAACAAAGCAGGGGCTGAGGGACAGCTCGGTGGGGACACCTTGCGTGGCATGTCTGAGGCTCTGGACCCAATCCTAGCTCTTCCAGATAGAAAACAATCAGGATGAACAACAGCAGGAAGGAGGGAGGGCAAGAGTCTGGAGACAAACACATAACTACAAACTTCAAAACGCCACATGCTTGGAAAGAAAGGAACACTCTGTCTAGAATTGAGAAGATGTCTCATGGCCAAGTTAAGTAAACTTAAGATTAGGGTTTGTGCTCTCTTAACCAAGGGCAACACTATCCATGTGTGTTTGTCTGTAGACAACGTAGACAACCTTAAATCAATCTGTTCTTTCTCTAGGAAGTAGAGCTTCCGATTACCCTAATTAAATCAGAACAAGGAAGTCTGGGCTTTACAGTAACCAAGGGCAGTCAGAGCATTGGTTGTTATGTCCATGACGTCGTACAGGATCCAGCCAAGGCTGATGGAAGGCTGAAGCCGGGAGACCGCCTAGTAAAGGTGAGGCATTTGGGGGCTGGAGGGACAGCTCAGTGGTTTAAGAGCACAGGCTGCTCTTCTAGAGGACCTGGGTTTGATTCCCAACACCAGCATGTTGGTTTACAGCTTTCTATAACTCCAGTTCCAGGGAACTCGGTGCCCTCTTTTGGCCTCTGCAGGCATCAGGCACACAAATGGTATAGACATGGATCCAAGCAAAACACTCATATGCATAAAATACTTTTTTAAATGAGACATTTAAGGGGAATAGGGACATTTGTACAAATGTCTTAATCCATTGTTTTGTTACTATTGTGAAATTCCTTACACAAGCCAACTTTAAAAAGAAAAAAGTTTAGTTAGCTCACAGTGTGGGAGCTTTAAGGACATGGCACTAGCAACTCAGCTCTAGTGAAGGCATCATGCCTGTCTTAGTTAGGGTTTTTATTGCTGTGAAGAGACACCATGACCACGGCAACTCTTACAAAGGAAAACATTTAATTGAGTGGTTTACAGTTGAGAAGTTCAGCAACTCTTACAAAGGAAAACATTTAATTGAGTGGTTTACAGTTGAGAAGTTCAGTCCATTATCATCATGGTGGGACATGGCAGCATACAGGCAGAGGTGGTGCTGGAAAAGGAGCTAAGAGTTGATCTTGATCCACAGGCAACAGGAAGTGAACTGGAACTAGGCACAGCTTAAACATAGTCCTCAAAGTCTGCCCCCACAGTGACATACTTCCTCCAACAAGGCCACATCTCTGAATAGTGGCACTCCCCATAAGCTTATGGGGGCCAATTACATTCGAACTACCACAATACCTGTATAAGAGGAAGAGATCCTATCTCAAAAGGATGCCAGAGAGTCTGGGATCCCACTGCTCCTTCTACAGGTATACCTCCTGACTACTCTTCACCACCTGAAGGTCCTACCACTGAAGACCTAGCTTCTAATACATGAGTCTTTGGGGAACAAACTTGAGCCACCTCCAGACCATATCAGTGACCAAAAGCAAGTCAACACTGGAGAAGGAAGGAAGTTGGATTAATATGACACTATTTCTCTGGTTTATATTGTCATTCCCCACCACTTTAAAAATGAAGACTTCAGCAAGGCAGAGGGCCACATGCCTGTAATCCCAGCACTTGGGAGATAGAAGCATTGGGACCAGGAATCAAAGGTTTTCTTGACTACATAATGAGTTCAACATAAGACCCTGTCTCCAAAAAGAGGGGGAGGAAAATGTAGCCAAATTGGTAGCATATGTGTAGCTTGTATGAAGCCCTGAGTTCAAGCCCTAGTATTACATAAACCTAACTCGGTGGCATGAACCTGTAATCCCAGCACTTGGGATGTGCAGACAGGAGGATCAGAAGATCATTCTCCACTACAGCCTTTATACGAAGCTATTTGGGAATTACTCCAACTGCAAGTCCTTTTAATCTCTCCAGGGTCTCTCAAGTGCATGAGACAGCAAGTCTCCTAAGTTCTGAAAGATAAAACTTGTATATTAGCAAAGCAGTAAGGTCTGTGTACATTTGTTAGCAACTTTATCTTGTTTATAATGGCTTGATCATTGTCCCTATGATTTCTGCAGAGAACAGGATTCTAATAAATTAGAGACTACATCACCATAAATCTCTTACTGGCTAATACAGGTTATAATTAGATTTCCTGTTCTGAAAATCAATCCTAGTTTGCCTCTCTCACTTTGTAGGTTAATGATACAGATGTTACAAATATGACCCACACCGATGCAGTGAATCTGCTGCGAGCTTCGCCAAAGACGGTCAGATTAGTTCTTGGGCGGATTCTAGAGTTACCCAGGATGCCCGTGTTTCCCCATTTGCTGCCTGACATTACAGTAACATGCTGTGACAAGGAGTTAGGTAAGAAAAGCACAAGCTTTGTTCAGTATGACTTTCTTGGCATAATTAAAAGTAAGACTCTCGTGACTGAGAAACAATTGTTTTCTGCTCTGTGAAGGATTTTCTCTGTCTGGAGGTCATGGCAGTCCACATGAAGTGGTGTATATTAGTGACATTAACCCACAGTCGGCTGCAGCTGTGGAAGGTAACCTGCAGCTCCTGGATATCATCCATTATGTGAATGGAGTCAGCACACAAGGAATGACCTTGGAAGAAGCAAACAGAGCGTTGGACCTGTCACTTCCTTCAGTGGTGCTGAAAGCAACAAGGTACTGGACATTCACAGCCATCAAAAGAGGAGTATTAGACCAGAGTTCTGACAGAGTCCAGGTAACCAACCAAGCAGCGAAGTGTTGCAGCATGATTCCAGTTAGCACATATCCGAATGTCTTCAGTTGCAAGTAACAAAATACAGCTCAGTTCTGTTTGGCCAAGAGAGAGAATTTATTGTTTTGCGTAATTTCCAAAGTATTAATAAGGTAGTCATCAGGTTTGTTTTTGCTGTTTGCCATTATCCCCTGTTTGTATCAGTTTTCTCTACAGTGGTCAAATGAGTGTGCCAGTTATGTGTCTCAAACCTGCACACCATACTGTCTAGAGCCACCTTCAAGCAGAAATCTCTGCAGCCACCACTGATAACCAATGTGTGCCTAGCCTTTGAGGGGACCAGTCTCTGAACTGCAGACAGAAATAAACCAGGTGGCTTTGGGCAGTTAGACCTCATTCCCAGAAGTATAGTGGCATCAGCTCTCCTGGAACTCAAGTCATCTGTTGAGGCACAGAGGAACCATGCCTACAGCATTAAATGCAAACAGCACCTTCCCTCACTTGTAGAGGAAACATGTTAAGAAAACATGGGTATTGATTTCCTATGGCTTCTCTAACAAATTACTATAAACAACCCAAGATTATCATCTCTGAAGTTTTTGAGGTGAGAAATAGAAATAGATCTCCCTGGGATAAAGTCAAGGCATCCACTGGATTATATTCCTTCTGCAGGTTATAAGAAGAATCCAGTTTCCTTGCCATTACCACTTTCCTTGGCTTCTTGCCCCTCCATGGTCAAAGGCAGCACCTCCATACTCCCTGCTTCTGTTGCCCAGTGTCTTCCTCTGATTTGGATTTTCCTGCCTCTTCGTTGACTTGTTAGGGCTCCAGCAATGACAACAGGGTCCTAATCGTCCACGTTGAAGTCCCATTTCTTTTGCTCTGTGAAGTGGCATCTCACAGGCTCTCTAAACTACAGCATAATCGTAAGAGTACAGACATCTTTGGGAAGTGTCATTCACCTCCCACAGCACCCGTGAATCCAGGCTTTCTAGGTTGTAGACTAAGACAAGCTATGTGAAGGGGAAATTGACAGCTGTATCTATGAATGATATTTTCCAAAATACAAGTGGAATACTAAAACCATTGATAAACTTGCTTGTTCTTTGTAGATTGTGTACTTTTCCCCTTCTCCCTGACCTGACTCTCTGTGTGTCTAAACTTTAGATTGATACACAGTTGTTTTCCTCGGTGAAGGGGAATAAATGGGAAAGAGAAAATACTTTGTAGGAATTCACATCACTGTCAAGCTTAGGTATAGGCTGGATGTTTTACCTCAGAATCAGGGAGCACTCTTCAGTCTGTCCTGGAATGACGTTCTGTTCCCTTTCTACCTCTGTCTTAGCTGCTGTCTCCACAGATGTTGTAGTAATGTCCTCCGTGTTCTCCTTCAGCTCTGTACTGTCACTGTCATAGTCCATGACAAATAGTAGAAGCAATAATGGACGGGTGGACATGCGTGGTGACTGTATGTGTCAGGAGCTATAATGGGGTAGAATTTACCTTAGTTAATTGCAAGCTGGTGACCCTGGCTATTGTTATTTCATGGATTCCAGCAGATGTGCCTCGAGAAATGAAGGGACTTTTATTGCTAATGGCACAGCAAGCAGCATGAGCGTGGTGTGGATTCCACATTTGTCCAGAGGCCCTAGAAAAGGTGTGCGTGGGTCTGATGGAGACCACAGCAGAGGTTCTGTCACAGAGTTATTACCAAAGCGACCTGAGGAACCTGAGGAACCCCTTACTTCAGAGCAGCCTGTGAAGAGAGTCTGGTTGGGTTGGCTTGCTTCGGTTTGTTGAAGGGGCTGCTCCTTGCAAACAGAACCTTGAGAAATAACTATGTTAAAGTTATATAACTTTGTTATATAATAATATATATTATTAAATATATAACATAGTAATAATAACTATGTTAAAGAAATAAACCTATGTTAAAGGTGTAAAGACCTTACAATCTTAAGCAGCCCAGCAGGAACATACAGGTGTGCTGAGAGCGTGTGGTATTGTGCATCTGCCATAACGGTGCCCCTTAGGTATCCTGGAGTGTTAGCACGCTGGTCTGCTAACCCCATTCCCAGTGTGCTTGCTCACTTGAGGCTGCTCTTGACCTTGGGTAGTACTGTTCGTTGGGTGATTCTTAGAACAAAGGGGTTTTTTTTGTTTGTTTGTTTGTTTGTTTGTTTTTTACCTTAATCTAAAAGAAAAGCATATTCATACCAAGCGGTCTGTATATAAAAACTTAGTAAACGTACTTTGAACTGTCCACAGAGTTAAGTTGTGCAGTCAGCTCAATTACCATGTTCCCAAATGGGATGAGCACTAGAATGAAGTGCTGAACTCAAACCTGAAGAAAGATTATGTAGAGGAGTTAATTCTCAGTGGAGATGCAGTTCAGTCTCCAGCTCTGTCAATAACAACAGTAATAAGGACAGTGTACTTGCTGAGCATGGTGGTCCGTACCTTTAACCCCTGTACTTGGGAACCAGAAGCAAGAAGATCGGTGGTTCACATACCCTTGCAGAACAAACTTGAGGCCAGCCTGGACTAAGTGAGAAGGAAATGGAGAACAGAAAAGAAAAAAGCCATCCTTCATTTTCTTTTCCTTTTTTTTAACCTTTGTGATGAGAGGGTGGGGGAGGAGTGGGTACATATCTCACATAGTGTGATGGTTTGAAGGAAAATGGCCCCCAAAGGGAGTGGTATTATTAGGAGGTGTGGCCTTGTTGGAGGAAGTGTGTCACTGTGGAGGCAGACTTTGAGGTCTCATATATGCTCAAGCCATGCCCAGTGTGACAGACCATTTCCTGTTGCCTGCAAGATGTAGAATTCTCAGCTACCTCTCTAGCACCATGTCTGCCTGTATGCTACCATGTCCCACCATGATGATAATGGACTGAACCTCTGAAACTGTAAGCCACCCAATTAAATGTTTTCCTTTATAAGAGTTGTCATGGTCATGGTGTCTCTTCACAGCAGTAGAAACCTTGACTAAGACACATAGTGTAGATCTCACTTTTCACTTTGTTGGAGAGAGGTTCTTGTTCACTGTTGCATACATCAGGCTGGCCTGCAAGTTTCCAAGATCGTTGGATTATCCTGCGTCTATCTTTCATCTCACCGTGGGAGCACTGAGTTACAGACACACATGAAGAATTTCATTAGATCCTGTCCACACTTGGCAGCGTGCCTAGACTCAGCCCTAAAGTGAAGCTTCTGAAACCTTTGTAACTGTTCTTTCTTTGTGTGTTCTACAGAGACGGTTGTCCGGTGGTGCCTAGTTCAACGAGACCTGCCATCTCGGGATCCAAGCTCACCAAAGCCAACGGTATGACAGACACATTTACTTTAACAGAGCCTATGGAGAGGTGACAGCAAGTTGGATACTATCACTAAACTTTTTCTTAATTTTCTAGAATGTTTTACAGGATCTAAGTGAGAGTACTCTATATAAGTGATAACAGCTCTGAAACTCAATATATATTAGAAAAATAGCAGAGCAGAAGTGTATCTCCAGTGGACCTGAAAAGTCTGTGTGTCCTCAGAAAGTCCGCTAATGCTTATCTAAGCCTCCATTTCCCATCAGTAAAATATTACTAGTGTCAACCTAGTGAGGTTGTAATGAGGTGTGTAATTTATACAGACACTGATGGAATGTCTCTTCTGGGCTAGGGACCCACCTGCACATTGTGGGTTATCAGTGTGCAAACAAGTATCTACCTCCCCTGGTAGCATAATGACAGACGCAGTGGAAGAGCTGTGTTAGCCATTGTCTGTAAAGCTCATTTAGATGAAGCTTGCCTGTAAGTACTTTAGTCCTCATTATAAACAGATCCTTCTAAAATTACTGTTGTATTGCTTCGTAGCAATGCAGTGGAAGAGAAACTGAGGCACTGAGAAGCTTGCTAACTTTGCCCAAGCCCACTGTTTTAGTCAGGGTTTCTATTGCTGTGAGGAGACACCATGACCATGACAACTCTTATAAAGGAAAAAATATTTAATTGGGGTGGCTCATTTATAGTTCAGAGGTTCAGTCCATTATCATCATGGTGGGACATGCAGCATGCAGTCAGATGTGGTGCTGGAACAGTAGCTGAGAGTCCTATATCACAAGAAGTGGTCTGAGACACTGGGTTACCTTGAGCATATATAAGACCTCAAAGTCCATCTCCGCAGTGACACACTTCTTCCAACAAGGCCACATCTCCTAACAGTGCCACTCCCCTTGGGGGCCATTTTCTTTCAAACCACCACACTCACAAAGTTAATGAAGAGTAAGTCTAAAATTTAAACCCAGAAAATCTGATTCCCACTGTGTTATATAATCAGGACCTACAAATGTAGCTTTGATTGCTAATGCTGAGAGAGACATTAGACACAGAGGGATGTGAGTGAACTGGAGCACTGTGAACTCTGTCCTTGGTGTGAAGAGTCTTTCACATTCGGAGAGAGTAACACCCAATGCCAGCAGCAACTGCTGGAAACCATACCACAGCAGTTTGTCTGTTAGAGCCAAGGGTTAGTTCCCTGCTCTCCATCAGTTCATTTCAAGCAGATGAGCTCACAAAACTGAAGAGAACATTTCCTGCCTGTCTGTCTGTCCAGAGCCCACACCTTGTGGAGAGGACCTCTGTCTGCTCTCTGGCTTGACTCCCTGGAACTAAGTTCTGTGGGACCAAGAAGGGAAAGAGAAAGCACAAGAGGAGGCTGTAAACACCTACCTACGATGTCTTACAGTGTGCCCAGAGGACTTCTAGATCTAGTAGCTTGTTTTTGATAGGCTCTTTCAGTTATTTTTCCTGGAGTTCTAAAATGTATTACATTTCTTTCAAAGAAAATGAGATAATTCCTGGGGTCTATGTAACACCAACCACAAAGTTACAGAAATATGTTCATAAAAATTCTGCCTCAACCTTCATCCTCCTACCAGCATTATCTGCAGGTCATTCTCAAATAGAAGCCCTGGGACTCATGTACTACAAAGAGAGAGAAAAATCAGTATTTTATCTAGAATATACTTAAAGTACTTTTCCATTTATCCACGTGTGGTGCCTTTGCCAAGGCACTTTGGGAAATGAACCAAGCAGGTGTCCTCTCCCACACAGGAGTAGAGTGAGTTCAGTTCCACACTTGTCACATTGTAATGGTGCTCCCTTCAGGTGGGATGATTTCCATTCGGGCTCTCCTACTTGAGTCATTCAGTCCCAAACAGCTTATTTTGTGGGAGTTGGTGCAGGGTCTCCCTCTGTAGTCCAGGCTGGCTTCATATTCATAGCAATCCTCCTGCCTCTGCTTCCCAAGCACTGGAATCACAGATGTAAACAATATACCTACAAAGGAAAAATCAGCTTTTGTATGTACTATTTTCTCTCAGGGGTTTGGTTCCCCTCCCCGTGGTGTGGTGGTATACACCTGTAATCCCAGCACTTGTGAGATGAGGCAGGAGGATAAAGCGCTCAGGGGCATTCTGAGTATATACCAAGTTGGAGGCCAGTCTGTGCCATGGGAGAGCCTGTCTGAAAAACAAATTTGGATGTGGTTTGTTTTTTTTTTTTTTAAGTTAAACCATTCTATATTTTATGCTACTTACTTGGCTTACAGCATTTGTGTTCTGACCTTTTTTGTGTATAATTAAAAATAACATCCTTATTAAATACGGGGTGTCTTTATTTCATATGGATCAGAATTCTTTGAAGTTTTTCCGCATTTGTTTATTTGCATAGTGTGTACACACACTGATGCCATTGTGCATGAACGTGGTCAAAGGACAGCCTGCGGGTGTTGGATCTCCTCAGCCCAGGTGTTTCCGGTCTTGGTGACAAGCACTCACCCTGTTGATGCATCTCACTGGCCCTGTATCAGAATTTTTAGTTGAGTTGTGTCTTCAGAGTTATGTATCTTGGATAATTTCCATGTCTCTCTTGTAATTTCAGTTGTCTCACATACCACTCTATGCTGTTCCTTTCAGGCCATACCAGTACGCAGCCTTGTGGCCGTCCTGCTCTCACACCTAAGAATTCCTTCTCCAAGGCAAGAAAAACAAACTCCTTTCACGTCTTACTTACTTTTAATAATCAATGTGCTTATGTTTCATGCCAAATTGATGTTGTAATTAAATGTTGTTAAGACACATATGCTCACAGTAGGAGTCTGTTGTGATGAATTAAGGAGGCTTTGCTAAGTAAACTCAAAATGTAGAGCTTTCAAGCCTGTGCCCTTTGGTACATTGGCTTTCATGGCTAATGGTTTGACTAGGTAATATTAGCATCAGGATGTTTGGTTAATGTACACAGTCCCTTCACTTGTCTCTTGGACTATAGGAAGAGAGGTGTGTAATTAACAACAACAGAGTCGCCCTCTCAGATTAATGTTAGCCACCAGCAGCCTGAGAAGGCTAAACCTATGGCCCTGGTAAGGAGCAATAGTATCAGCCAAAGAAACAGACTCGCTTGTTTTGAAAGACTTAAGTAGTGTTTTCCAGATAATAAAATGAGGTCTTAAACCACTTAGGATTAGCACAGAGAACTGTCATTTGGCAAAGCTTTAGATGCTGTGTGAGTTCCACTTCATGCTCTCTCTAAGTGTACTTGTGTACCCTTCAGTTTGGGTAATGTTTATTCTTTTGTTTTCTTCTGTCCATGTTATGTGATTTTTCTGAAAGCATCACAGTGGGATTTTTATTCTATTGGACTGTTTTAAACTACACTCACCCCATGAGTCAAGTCACACCCTTACTATTCAGATGTCTGCTTGAGTAGTATAAAAGGCATGTCTTCCCATTTAAAACACTTTTCTTTAGTTATCCAAAAAAAGAAAAAAAATCATACCATCTTAACATAATTCTGGACATGAGCTGGGTTTTCAAGAAGAGATTTTGTATAGTGAACAGAAGCCCGTTCTACACCTTTCTGACACCCCATCTCATGTCATGGCACACATTTTACGTAGTAAGTCCTGGAACACACAACAGCGGGAGCCGTGTTAAGGCAGAAATTACTGTAGCACAAAAGTGGCGTTTTGTGTGTGTTGTTTGCATTGTGCTGTAGCAGAGTTGCTTTCCTGGTGGTCCAGATCTTCAGCCTCACAAAGCTGAGGCAACGGCTTTCCAGTGTTACTCGTGCTGGAGAGTGTTTGCTTCCTTTTTAAGTGTCAGCGTGTTGACAGAAAGAAGTGTAGTTTCTGTTGAATTAACATCAAACCCTGGAAACATAGGGCCTTTATTATTGTGGGTGCCAACATTTCTGTCAGAATTCAAATCTTCAGGAAGTCTCCTTAACAACATTCTTGCTTGAACACTAATATCCAGACCTTGATTTCTCGTGGAAAATGGGATTTCACAGCCATTGATACTGTGGGTGCCACATGACCAGCTTATGAGATGTAGTGCTGTCGTATCTAACAGCTTCGTAAGAAGAGTTAGGGCTCCAGAGTGAGCCACAGTACACATCGTGATTTAGTCAGTTAATTTTATCAGTTTATCCAAATCTACCTTTTTCCTTGTCTTTTTTAATTTTTATTTTTAATTTTTTTCTTAAATTGAACAGGGATTATTTTCTGTACAACATATTCTTACCATGATTCCCCTCCCCCAACTCCTGAGATCAACGCCACCTTCTCTCCAGCTGGAAAACAGGCATCTAAAGAATAGTAATAAAATATGATAAAGCAAAAACAGACAAGCCAGAATAGGACAAAACAATCAAACAGAAGAACGAGCCAAAGAAAAAGCATGAAATTGCCAGGTAGTGGTGGCACAGGCCTTTAATCCCAGCACTCAGGAAGCAGAGCCAGGCAGATCTCTGTGAGTTCGAGGCCAGCCTGATTTACAGAAGGAGATCCAGGACAGGCACCAAAGCTACACAGAGAAACCCTGTCTCAAAAACCAAAAAGGAAAAGAAAAATCACAAAATTCACATGTAGACACAGAGACACGTTTTCACATACACTGGAATCCTTTAAAAACACAACACTAGAAGCCATAATGTATACAAAAATGACTTGTGAGATAAAGTAAAAAATGCAGTAAAAATTTTAAAAGCTCTGTAGTAAACCTTATGAGACAAAGAACCTCCGGAGATGCCATCGACTTGATTTTGTGCTGGCCATCTACTGCTGGGCATTGGACCTACCCTTAAGAGTGCTTTGTATCCCCAGTGAGACTGTTGGAGTGAACCAATTTTTCGTTTGTGAGTAGTTATCAATTGGACGTAGAACTGGAGACCAGATAGGCCAGG